>NC_056728.1:81212499-81342499 GCF_019279795.1 Protopterus annectens
CTATAGTTCTGAGGTCTACCAGAAGCAAATGTCTACAGTGATAGAAATTTGAACTGGATGTGTGCTGGGTGGGACAGGCCTCATGATGCGAAGCTCTTTGTGGGACAGGCCTCATGATGCGAAGCTCTTTGTCACTGGCTGTCACGGTCTTCCCCACATCTATGTATGTGCATGTTTGACCTATTATAGTGTGCTGTCCTTGGATATGTGTGTGTATTCCCATCCAATGTGTGTGCAAAGCATGACTGGTGTGCAGTGTGGAGTGTTGTGGAGTGTGTGCACAGACATCTGCGACTGACATATGTATAGCCCAGTGTTTTTGCCAGACATGAGCTTCATTTCTGTAAGTGTGGTAGCATGCCCAGTATAACCTTCTGTACTGAATGTGTGAATCCATTCCAGGTAGGTTGTACTTCAGTGCAGGCATTTGTGTTCTACACCTACAGCTTGCAAACTGTTTCTCCAGGTCATATGTAGATCGGTTGAAAATATGGGGTCACAGTGGGCAAAGGATAGTGGGATACTGTAACTAACTGTGTCTGTGCTGCTTCTGCTACATGGTCTTGGTGTTAGCAGAGATACTCAGACATATTTACCATTTTACACTGTGATGTTTTATGTCATCAACTACTGACAGGTATACATATTTGCTTGCAGTAATTGTCTGGGGAATACAAGATAAATGAAGCTGTGTCCAGTATTGTGTGGTGTGCAGCCTACATATTCTTGCACAATCATGCCATTCTGGAGGGGAATCTGCAGACACTTGCTGATGGGTCAGTGTAAATGTTTCAGCACCTTGGTACTGTGGTGGCTGAGGATCCCATGCTTGTAAATCTATAGACGTGGGCCATATTCTGCTGTGGCCATACCTCACAGCTGTACAGATTCACACAGGTTAACCAGAAGCAGGATTCATATTTCTGGTCATTACCCCTTCTTATTGTGGTTTACAGGCAGGTTTGTAGCCACCCATTCCCATGTTTGCAGGCAGGGATAGTATGTGCACACATCTGAGTTTCAGACTTCACACACTCCATGGCATTCATGCTTTTACCCCCCCCCCCCCGTTATTCTATCCTCTTCCGAACACTATGCAAATGATATCTGATAAATATCCCTACAGTTATCACTTCATCCCAGCAGTATTTAGGGTTGGTTCACAGCTCATACAGTAGGACATGGTGGACATGCTATTGGGATGTGTCGACATGGCCTTGCATTTGTGTTGTGTGGACCGTGTTATGTCGTTATTTGGGAGTCCATGAGATAACATACACTGGCAGTATAGGTGAGAGACAGGCCTTTGATAGGGGACTGTAGGGCATTTGGTAGTGATGCAGGCCATCTGTAGCAGGGCAGTGCATTGTGTCACTCCTACACTCCCAGGCTGCAAGCCACTTATTCTCCTGGGGTGACAGGGTAGGTGCGCAATGTGTTAATGGTAATAGTTTCTGTCCTTATTAATCCACTGGTGTGGATGCTGGCTGGGTGCTGCATACAGCTAGGGACACACCTGCATGAGACGCTTCTTCAGCATGCTGCATTCTGTGGCTATTCCCATACAGAGGTGGGGGTCATATTGTACTCATTCCCAACAGCAGGGATATGACATGTGAGGTACCTGTGGATGATGGTGGGGTGAACCGAGTGCATGTGTGCTATGGAAGCTTCTTGCAGCTGCCTCACAGACATATGTGGGGCATTCCCCTTATGCTGGCTTGTGTGGGGACATCAGCAGTTTCTCAGTACTTCATAACTGTGCCTTTTGTGATCTGCCAGTGTTTGGCCAGACTACATCAATATTCCATACTACACAGCCAACTAATGTGCTGCTAACCTGTATATACAAATTCAAAGATGTGTCCATTTGACAGTAACATTTTATACACACTCTGTTTAGGGTACTTCCACCTATGTACTGTTTGTATGTCTGGGCCCACATTCATGCCATGTCCATCTTTCGATCGTGACAGATATTACATCCAAACAATCAGTATGGATTACTGCTGGATTGTGCCTTGCTGGGATGCATTGTGTTTGGCACTGCAGTTGTGAGAACTTGGCCCTGTCATCAACAGTACTGGCCATTGGCCACCACTCCATGCCTACATGCTGACCACTTTCACACAATATACAACACACAACAACATAACACACAGAGCCCTACATATTGTACACATGCTACAATCTATCCTGCTACTTTGGCCAGCTCAGGAAATCTGTAAACATTTGTTATGACTGTACTGGTATTTCAGGTACTCTGTTGGTTTCCATTTCATTCTGTATTCTGACCTATCATGCAGCCTAGAGGCATATCAGTGTACTACAGTTCTTAAGTTTGACTGACTTACATTTCAGTTTCTTACTTCTTACCCTTCAGAACTAACATCTCACTGCCTGACCTGTTGTAGTCTGTCTGTGTAGGTCTGGTGGAGGGTTGTTCTCCATTGCCATCAATCAGAGGCCTTAGCACAGCCTTTCTTTGTGGTCATCTTCACCCGTCCTGCTGGCTGAGTATGTGAGCCACACTGACATGACACCCAACGAGTAAATTAAAATATGAAATAAAATGTGCAGCAACATGTAAAACAACTATGGTTGTTTATTTAGCAACATGCACACAATGTCAATGTTTTATGTTGGAAAATGCTCTAGATGTTTGAAAGACTGTATTATTGAACACAGGTAAGACATGAAGAGAAATATTCCTTCTAAAGCATTAGCACAACATAGACTAGACAAAGGTACTTCACATAATTTTAAATTTAAAGTGATAGATGTTATATACAAGAACTTAAGATTGGGTGATTAAAGTAATAAGTTAGAAATATCAGAATATGAATGGATAATAAGACTAGCAGCGGATAGATTACCAGGATTGAACAATAGAATAACATTAAAACCTATGTTAGAGTTTAGACAGAAATAATATAGGTAAGTAGGTACTTTTGAAAGGAACTATAAGTTAGGTACAGTTCAGAATAAGTAGAAAAAATATATATCGATGTTAATTTAGTGTCGCTACCTTTTAAATAAGTTTAGATGTCAAGTGTATTATGTGATAATAGGTAGATGGGCATTGCGTTTTATAGATGAATAACTATTAACTTTTAAGGTTGAATGTATTTATTTTTTATATGCATTGTGATGTTATTCTCACACACATGCAAGTAATATGATATATAAGGATGGAAGCTATACTTTTCAGAAGTGTTTGCATTTTTAATGAGATGTTAATGATGTCAAGTCATACATTGGATCGCTGTGTCATGTGGGGGGTTTTTGAAATTGTTATAAATTTAAAGGTTTGTCATTGTTTGATTTCAACACTAAAGAAGGGACATTCCCGAAAGCTTTATTCGTTAATATTCATTAATAAATTGAGCATTTTCCACCTATTTGGTTTTTCTGTGTCCTATGTACACACATTTGGCCCATCACATGTCCTGCAGTGGGTTTGTCACCTTGTCTAGTACTGCCTATGTTGACACCAGTATTTGTTATGGATTTCATGCTGCCGATATAGGTGTCTACTATCTGCTGCCATCCCACTCAGCCACCCAATTCCCTTGCATGCTCACATCCATACCATAGATATAGGTAGCAGAACATACTACTCCATTCAGCAATTGACAGTGAAAGTGGCTTACCTTGTGGCTGTGCCAGTATTGAGGATGGTGCTGGAGGGCTATGTTGGATGCACATAGTACACTCCCTATACATGCTTAATCACAGGTAGTGTCATGTTTGGCATCCCTTTTACTGTATGTGCGAGTCAGAGAGAGGTGTCATTCCCTGGGTTCCAACCATGTCAGTGTATGTGCTATGCGTTGCCTCTTTGCGAAGGCCTGAGCATACTGGGCATGCAGTCACTCTGTGCCTGTCCTGACCTTGGCAATAGTGGGGGGCTGTGTGGCCCTGCCCCATGCTGTTCCTGCTGCAGCTGGTTCTGTAGGATCATATTGTGTATCATGGCATATACAATGACAATTTGGGTACATGTAGCTGGTGAGTACTGCAAGGCTCCACTGGATATGTCCAGGAACCAGAACCATGACTTGAGCATCCCAAACACATGCACTATTATGATTCTGGTCTGTGCGTGTGCCTCATTATAGAGTTCTTGTTCGGGTGTGTGTGCATTTCTGATGGGTGTCATCAGCCACGGCTCCAGTGCATAACCAGCATCCCCCATAGGTGGCCATATGGGATGTCCCCATTGGCAAATCTCTGGTACAGCTACATCATATGCCTGATGTGGGAGTCATGGTAGCTTCCAGGACTGCCAGCGCATTCATTATAATGCCCTGGGCATCGCACACAACCTGGCAGTTGATGGAGGGAAAGCCATTGTTGTTTATGTAGACTCTACCCCACTTACTGGGTAGTGCTTTGATGTGTATGTGCATGCAGTCTATAACACACACTATCTCAGGGTATTCTGCTATTTGGTGGAAGAGATGCATATTGCTGGTCAACATCTCATGGGTGTTGGTAAAATATATGTGCTCACTGGCATGTACTGACATGGCATACAGGAACTGGTAGAGTACCCTAGATGCTGATGCCTGGGAGATCCCCATGATATCCCCAGTTGGCCTTTGGAAGGTACCTGTGGTTAGTATTCTTAAGCCTACACATACCTTGGTATCCACCGGGATAGGTTCCCCTCTGTTGGTTCTGTGTGTGAGGCATGGCCGGCACAGCTCAATTGCTGTAGGAGGTCCCTGTTCACCCTATAATGCTCCACTATCTCCAGCTCATGTAGCTCCTGGAAGGTTACCCTGGGTCTGCTCCTTCTCCTCACTGTGGGTTGGTCATCAGCATTCTCATCCTCACCACCCTCAGCCTCTTCCTCAAGTTGATTTATGAGAGCAAAAGCAGCCCCTATTATTTTGTTGATTTTTGTTAGGTAAAATTTCCCCATTTGTGTACACCAGTGGTGTAGAGTTTGTGGGAAAAAACAGAGGGAATGGTGTTTGCATAGTTTATAGTAGTGTGCTGGGCTGAACTGGGCTGCTGCCTGTGTAATTAGCTGATTCTGATGCATTTCACCTGCCAGCTATGCTAGTTCTCCTTGATTACTTTCCTACTGCCGTTTTCCCTTCCCATTGCCTTCCTGTTTAAGCCCAGAGGCACGCAGCACAAACACAGTGCTCAGATGTGAATGGAGCTGCTATTTCCAGGTTTATTTTTTGTTGGATTAAAACCCGGTGTGCAGTGCGCACATACGTTTAGACAATGTAAATACTGCTAGGCAGTTTCAGACACACACCCTTCCTTAGCTCTGCTAAGCTAAGGGCAAGCCCGTGCCACAGAGCACCAATAAGCTTACAGTATGCCTGACACACCCCTCTATGATGTCAGCTAACTCTTTAGGCTTGCACCATGGTTTTCCTGCACCTACATGGTTGGGTGCTGGCTAGCAGTGAGGGGAAATCTGTGATTCAGTACCATTCCCCTTCATTTGCATAGAACTGTTAACGCCTAGTTACAAGTCTGACACTGAGCCTTTCCCCTTAGCAACCACTATTCAGTGGCCTTATTGTCTTCTGCCTGCCATTAACTATAATGGCAAAATTGTGATTTTGCCTAAAAAGCTTTTTTCAAGGTTTTACTTTTTATTTTTGGGTCGATCCCATTTGGGCGCCACTGCCCTATGCTTAAATGGCCGAAATCGGCCAAAAAAAAATAAGTTATTTTTTGTTATTTTGAAACTATTTTCCATGCCAATGGCCATATATTTGGCCAGTGGCATGCCTTCCACGTTATATACACCCTTTAACTGCCACGGTGGTGCAGCGGTAGCGTTGTTACCTCACAGCAAGAGATTCTCCCATTCGATTCTTGGTTGGAGTGTAGGGAGTGCCTTCTGTGTGGAGTCTGCATGTCCTCCCCGCAGTTGGGTGGGCATTCAAAAGACATGCGTAAATGGGTGTGCCTTCGTTGAAGGTTGAATGTCGAACTGGCACCTCGGCGTTCGTGAAAATCTACTGCCAATCATTAGCGGACTGGAGTTCCGCTGTGGCGACCCCTAACCGGGAAAAGCCGAAAGACAACAACATTCAGAGCTGTCATGGCTCCATTTTGTAGTTTGCAGAAATGTACCCGGTTACTAGCCAAATACATTTCTACAGGTTACACTAATTCTGCACGGATGACTGCCTGCTTCCTGGATCGCTAATTCATCTCATTTGCATGTTATTCACCTGCAAATGGGATAATTAGCATACAGGAGCTGTCCGCGCAGGAATAGTGCAGGAGCGCTCGTGCACATACCGGGAGCTTGCTCCTGGATCTCTCTGTGGCCATATTACCCCAGGATCTCTTGCACTATTCCTGCACAACGTGCAGAGCTTGCTGAATCCTGGGAAATGTGTTTTACCACACACCCAACTATGCAAACATCAGATACTCCAGACAAGAGTAAGTTGCAAAAGTTCATAGCCCAAGAGGGCAAGCTAGGCAGCAACCCCCCCCCCCCCCAAAAAAGTAAAAACACACTTCACCATCAGTATCAAGTTATACAGTTAGGAGTAGGCTAGCCTGGTTACTGCTTAAACAAAATGAACACACACTCAAACATATACTAATTAGTGATCTTAATTTCACCTCTTTACTACATACTGCTGCTACTATTTTAACACATTTCAATTTCCAATTTATTATCATATTCTGTCTTACCCTCTCCATTTACAAATTTGCCTTTCTATCCATCTCAGTTACCTGATACATTGATCTTTGCTACAGACAGATCTCACACACAGACACACCACACTTTCTTCATTCTTCCCTTATTTTCCAAAAAGGGAATCACTGCCATAGTCTTAAATATGCTGCATCCACTACTTGTTCGGAGAATTTCTATTCCTTCCAACACAGCACTATACATTTACAACTATTCATTACATAAAGTAATTTTGACTTTTTCATACAGTTATACCTCACTGTCTTTGATCTATTTTTTTCATCTGTTCCTGCATAAAATTTGTGGGGGGGTGTCTGGCAAATCAATGAAGACAGCACTTCTTGCAGTTGTTAATAACAGCAGGTATTTGAGTTTTAGATCATATCCTTCAGAAAACATGCAATGCAAAGGCGTTACTGTAGCAACATATAAACAATAAGAACTATATATATATATATATATATATATATATATATATATATATATATATATATATATATATATATATATATATATATATATATAAAAAATCAAAATCTACTACTTATCTTCATGACTCACTCTTCCTAAGAAAGATATAAAAGATACTTTAAAAGTAAGGCAAGGCCTGGGTTAACAGTTTCTTTACCTGGGAAGGTAACAACAAATAAAAAGTAGTTTACTATTTGAATTTGATTATGTACCTGCATAAGTGCATTCAGATTTTCTTTCCTCTCCTCTCTGAACCCAGGACCATCAAAAGCAAGCAGTAACACCACACCAAAAGCCACCTTCAACAAGCCTTCCTAAGTGGTGCATGGCTGGTAATACTTATAGGCTGGTCAACATAGGGAAGTATAATGCATCATGAGAAGTTTAGCCCTCTTCACCACTGTAGCTGCTGCTATTAAAGCTTCAGGATATTGAAGCAGGACTACAGCTTCCATGATACAGTACTTTTGTACCTTTCTTTCAAATCTAAGCTTGACTCAACTCGCATAAACAAAGAAAAAAAAAGAAAGAACTCATAGGTAGCAATGGCATTGCAGTGTCAACTGCAAAAATTATTTCTGGGTTGCTACAAACTCATGCTCATGTTACATACCAGTGTCATTAAAAAAAACACTACCTCTCTTTTTCTCTCTCACTCTTTGTTTATTTTTTTTTACTATTACAGGATCTTGGCATGAGTCACTGTGTACTCTAGTGTAGTACCATCCCTGTTGTGAATCCGCAGCCACCCAGCCAGCAAGACTATTATCCCACCTCCCATTACATCCAAACCTCTCTCCAGAATTAATCCAGCCATTGGTGGCCGGTGAATATACTTTATACTTCTATGCTTCTGCCATAAAAACATATCTGTTAACACAGCAACCGAAAGTAGACAGTTGTGCTAGTTATCAAGGTACTTCCCATGAAGTCCACTTTTCTCTACAGAGTTTGTCAGTCTAGTGAAATGTAGTACAACCCATACCATATTAGTGCAACCCATGCCATATCAGTGCAACACATACCATATCAGGGCAACCCATACCATATCAGTACAACCCATGCCATATCAGTGCAACACATACCATATCAGTGCAACACATACCATATCAGGGCAACACATACCATATCAGTGCATCCCATTACTATAGCCACAGCAAAGTCTCTATTCACAAAATGCCACAAAACATCTAATCATGACAAAATCTTGAGAGCTCATACAGTATTCTGTACTCCAAATAAAATGTAAACAACACCCTAGGATGCATTACTGACAATCATAACTCCTATGAGACAAAGATGAGAGATGATAGAAAACAGACTGCTGCTATGTACTGATCCTTCTGCTGTCAAATACCAAACACACAAAAAGAAACCAAGGAAAGCAGAAAGACATCTAGTACATATTCAAGGTGAGTGTAGAATAGCGTGTGTGTGTTGTACCTTTAAGAAGCATTTCAAGGTCAGCAAGTGCATATAAATAGCAAGCACGTGCTAGCTTCAGTTCCATTTTGAGAGTGCAGCCAGAGAATGAGCATGTACAAGTGTACTAGCTAGTTTGTTTATAAGCTTATCTAAGTTATTAAGCCTCAATCTTGATGTGTTTGTACAGAATAAAGCTGCTTGAACAGAACTCACAAAGGCTTGTCTATTTTATCCTGGCAGGATGAGTGACATGGTGTCAGAACTGGGATTCTAGAGACTATGAGGTGCAGAATTAACAGTGAAGGCAATGTAAGAGAACAGAGCACAAAAAAGGGTCAGAAATGAACTAAAGGTAAAGACAACTTGCACATATCGATTTTGAGTGTTACAAGGGCACAAAACACATTATTAAACAAGCAAGAGGCACAAAAGGTTTATCAATTAAATGGAATGTTTAAAATTAAGATATTTGATAAAACAATTATCAGAAAAGCACATAAGGGGTTCAGAATTACAAAACAAGCATGCTTAAAGTAAAATGGGCATGTTTAGAGTAAAGCGAGCACAAGAAAAGCATAATGGGCATGGAAAAAGACTAAACAAGCAAATCAAATATAATAAGGGCAAAAAGGGCACATTAAGCATAAATAAAGCAAGGCAACTGCATTTTTTTTGGCAAAGTACTGTGTTTTGGCGTAACTACTATTTTGCATTGCATTCAGGGCATAACTAGAGTTATTCTATGTATCTCAAAGTGTGTAAAGTGCTTACAGTATGAGCTTATTACTGTGCATTTATTCCAGAGAGTTTGTGTGCAAAGTACACCTATTTGGTAAAGTGTAGTCAAAATACAGCTGTTTCAAAGTTTCTTGTGCTGGATGCATCTATTTACAAAGTACCACCATTACAGTGTGTTTCTTGCACTGTAGAGAGTTATTCAGCAAAGTGCACACATTTTGGGAAAGTTTCAGTATGCTGTGTATTGTTTATTCACAAAGTGCAGTTATTTCAAAATATTTCTTATTCTGAGCTTCTTCTGCTTAGTTTATTCGCACAGGGCAGTTATTCTGAAATGCTTCTTACACTGATAACAGGTGATTTCTTAGAGAACAGCAACTTCAATAGTATTTTTGTGCCAAGGGACTTATTTCTCGAAGTTCAGTTATTCAGAGGCTTGTGGTTGTATTGGGTATAGTTACAAATACTGGCATAAATTTCTGGCATAAATATATGTGTGTGCGTTCATGCATACTTGCAAAAGCCTTCACTGGTATGTGTTAATATGGCAGATGGATGTCAAAAGCCATCACCACTTGTATTTGATCAGAATATTGCAGAGAACTGGAGAATATCTGAGCAAGAGTATATTTTTATACAAGCAGCTTATTCCAACAAAGATGCACGCACCAGGGCATTCATTTTGCTTAACTTAACTGGGTCAGAGGAAAACGACAGCATTCATTTGTGTATGCACCATCAGTATATGAGGGAGAAGGTAAAAAAACATTATATTGTTGTACAGGCTGAATCAACAGAAGACCCAGAGTGTTTAAAACGCAAATTCAGGGAAATGTGCAACCCCCCAGACAAATATTACATTAGAGAGGTATTTGTTCTACAGAAGAGATCAAAACCTGGGGAAACTTTTGCAGCTTATATTACTAGCTTGAGAAACAAAGCTAAACGTGTAGGTTTGGTGAATTAAAAGATGAGTTAATAAAGGGCAGGCTTGTGTGTGGTATTAATAGTGCTGCAGGGAGAAAGATTTTGCTTCACGACAGTGATTTAATGCTGAGCAAAGCTATTGAGATTTGTCAAATCCATGAAGTTACAGAAAGGCCCACAAGTATGCTTGCAAGTGATAAAAGCATAATTTCAGCAGGGTCCAAAGCAAATGTAGACAGAATGCAACACATGGCTAGCAGAAGCAGGCATAAACACATGGCACCTGCCACCCCTACAGGCTTCCCAGATAAAACCCATAGTTTTCCAGCAAATTCTAAGAAAAGGACATGCTCAGTGCAATACAAGGGTGAGTCAGCAAAACTCAAATCTAGCTTTATTGTTAACTGTCACAATTGTGGTGCCAATCATGAGTCTAAGGGAGAAAAATGCTTAGCATTTGGTCAGCAATGCCAGAAGTGTAAAAACAGAACCATTTTCAAAAGTTTTGCAAATAAACCTCATACACTTATAAAGAAAGGTCACAAAAAAGCAAGTTGATCATATAGAGAGCTGCAATTCTACTTTCTACGTAAATGATCTATCAGTAATTGGTGAAAAGGTTGATGCATTAAATTTGTTGGCAAAGAATGGAGTATTTTGTACTGTCCAGATCAATGGTAAATACACCGAGCTCAAAGTAGACACTGGTTCAAAATGTAATGTCATGTCAGCAGACACATTTGCTAAGGTGTGAACTGGTGAACAACTCAATGTGGCTAGTAGTGTAAACCTTGTTGCTTATGGATGTGAAGAAATTTAAACCAAAGGCTCAGTAGTGTTTTCATGTTATTTGGCTAAGAACTGTTACAGCTTGTTATTCTATGTCGTCCGAAGACCTGTACATTCGTTATTGGGTTTAAGAGACAGTCTGAGAATGAATCTGCTTTCTTTTACCAAAGATGTTCATCATATAAGCACATATCCTAGTTCCAATTTTACTGAAGCTATTTTCTCAGATTATGCTGAGGTTTTTGATGACAAATTGGGAAAACTTCCATTTGTGTATTCTACGAAGTTAGACCCAGAGATCAGTCTAGTGATCAGACTGGCAAGAAAGGTTACAATAGCTATGCAGAATAAAGTTAAAGCTCAGTTAGACAAAATGGTGCAAGCAGGGTGTAATTTCTCCAGTCACAGAACCACCTCAATGAGTGTCGTCCATGGTAGCAGCCCACAAAAAAGGCTTAAATCAGAATATGTATTGACCTAAGAGATTTGAACAAAGCATTAAGGAGACCACATCATCCTATGCGTGCAATCGAGGAAGTCACAGCCCTAATACAGGATGCCACTGGTCTTTCTATCTTGGATACAAAACGTTCATTTTGGCAAATGATGCTTGATCGCAAATCTTCACTACTGACTACTTTCTGTATCCCATTTGGAAGCTATAGATTCCTCAGGAAGCTATTTGGAATAAATTCTGCAAGTGAAGCCTTCCAGCATGCAATACAACTAATTTTTTCATGTTATCCTTGTGTCATAATAGTAAATGATTTATTGGCTGGAGGCAATAGTGAAGCAGAGAATGACAGAAACCTCAAGAAAGTTCTAGACCGAGCATGTGAAGTGAACTTAAAGCTTAATCCTCTGAAGTGCAAATTCAGATTATCAGAAGTTACATATGTAGGTCATTTATTTACCAGCACTGGCTTGTAACCAGGCCCATCCAAGCAAGCAGCCATTCCAGAGATGCCAGCATCAAATAATGGTCAAGCTCTCCAACATTTTCTTGGTATGGTCAACTATTTAGGCAAGTTTATACCAGACTTCAGTGAGTTGACAGCACTTTTGAGAGAGCTAACACACAAAAATGTTATATGGGTCTCGTTTGGAACAGAACCAGAAGGCATCTAAAGACCTTAAAGCAGAAAAGTGTCACCCCACCTACATTAAGATACTATGATGTCAATAAACCAGTAACTCTTTCCTGTGATGCTTCAGAATTTGGTCTTGGCCCAGTTATTCTTCAACAGGGCAGACCAGTAGCCTATGCATCTAGATCTTTTACCCGAAATGCAATATGCTCAAATTGAGAAGAACTTTTAGCAGTAGTGTTTGCATGCTCAGAGTTTCATGATTATATCTATGGTCGAGCTATTCAGATTTAACTGATCAACTTCTAGCAAGTATTGTAAAGAAGCCTATGCATTTAGTTCCAGTGATATTACAAAGAATGATGCTCAAATTGCAAAAGTACAACCTCAAAATGGGCAATACAAAAGGCAAACTTCTTTATTTGGCTGATACCTTATCCAGATCACTCAGGAAAACAATGGAACACCTTATGCAGAAAATTTTGACATTGATGTCATGGAAGTGCATAATTTTTCTACCATGAGACTTGAGCTGAGAGATCATACAAAGACTAATCTTGTTTTCCAAAAGCTCAACTACATTAATGTTGGATGGCCCTCAAAGCAAACTAGTATACCACCTGAAATGCAAACTTATTTTCCTTACAGAGATGAGATGTTGATGGAAGATGGTATTATTTTCAAAGGTTCTAAAATTGTTGAACCTGCTTCCTTACAACATGAATATATCCAGATTTTGCATCATGGTTACCCAGATTCTGAATCTACCAAAAGAAGGGCGAGTGGACTAGTATTTTGGCCTTCTCTAGTAAAATACATTGATAAAGTACTTTCCTCTTGTTCAGTATAGCAATAACCCATGCCTGGGTGTGGGTAATGCTAAATTTACCCACGGTTGGCGTGGTTTGGTCCCGAGGGCGAAGCCCGAGGGACCAAATAAAGCCAACCGTGGGTAATTTAGCATTACCCACACCCAGGCGTGGGTTATTGCTATTATACCATGACATTATTTAAGAAAAGAAACTATTACTTTTCTTAAATAATGGCATAGTATAATGCCTGTTTACTGCCCTTCCGCAGATGTCTGGCATCCGCGGCAGTTCTGATGTACTGCGCCTGCGCGTACGTCAGAGTTGTAGCAAAAGCAACGGAGAAAGCAAGATCTCAGTTGCTTTTTTTAAAGCTATGTTAAATGAGTTTAACATAGCGAGACAGTTTAAAATAAACGGAGATGTCCGTTGCTTATTTTAAACTGTCTCGCTATGTTAAACTCATTTAACATAGCGAACACTAAAAAAAGCAACGGACAACTTGCTTTCTCCGTTGCTTTAAACACTGTCTCGCTATGTTAAATGGGTTTAACATAAGACAGCTTTAAAATAAGCAACGGAGATCTCCGTTGCTTATTTTAAAGCTGTCTCGCTATGTTAAACCCATTTAACATAGCGAGACAGTGTTTTAAAAAAACGTATTATACTAATGGAAAAAAGTCCGGGCGACCGGACCTTTTTCCATTAGTATAACTCGATTTACAATGGGCACGCTGGCCAATCAGCGTGCACGTTTTTCGGCGGTCATGGTATAATATGCAATAGTACTAAACTGCATTTGCAACAAGAACCCCTTCATCTAAGTCAAGTTCATGAACTACCTTGGTCAACAGCAGCCATTGACATATTCAAGTGGAACAATCAGCATTACTTAGTGTTGGTAGACACTTATTTGAACTGGTCTGGGATTGATTTACTACCTAATCTAACATCCACTGCTATCACCAAGTTGAAACGTCATTTCTTACTCCATGGTAGTCCACAGAAAGTTATTTCTGACAGTGGTACCCAATTTACCAGTCAGTTGTTTCAGAAATTTGCAAAAGAATGGGACTTTGTACATCTTACTAGCAGTCCTAAATATCCACAGTCAAATAGACTAGCTGAATGTACAGTACAGAGTGCAAAGCAATTACTAGAGAAGTCAAAGCATGATAATACCAATGTCTTTTTAAACTTACTCAATCTCAGAAACATATCCCATCATGATACACCTGGCTCGCCTGCTCAGAGACTTCTGTCTAGGCAAACCAGAACAACATTGCCCATCAGTTCCAGTTTGTTGAGGCCTAAAGCTAAGAACAACAGGACAAATAGAGCCCAACTATTCAGAAAGCATTCTTTCCAGAAGTCCAGCTATGATAAATTGAGCAGATTTCTTCATCCATTCAAATAAGGAGAGACAGTAAGGCTACAAACAGCGAAAGGTTTCGACCAGATTGGTCAAGTAACAGGTATATGTACCAAGCCGAGATCCTACTTCGTAGACTCTGAGAGTATGAAGTACAGAAGAAATTGCATACATCTTCTTCCTGTACCAAAGTTGATATAGCAGCATCACTCCTGTGATACAGACTCTAGATCTCAGAGCAATCCAGACAATGTTCCTGCTGCAGAATGTGTCTTAACCTCTACTTCCACTCCTGATGTTCCTGATGTCACCAAAGGTGAATATTCAGCAGACACAGTTCCGGTTGCTAGAGCGAATTCTAATTTTTATGTCAACACAGTTTGGTCATATTTCCAGACCTAGTGTGAAATACACAGCCACCCGGGCATAACTGTCTAAATGTATTAGTTTTGTACAATTGCATGACAAAGAATTATTTGCATCAATTGCATGTCAATTAATGTCGTCAATATTGCATGACATTTCTCAAAAAGGGAGGATGTAGAATATTGTGTGCGTTGTATCTTTAAGATCAGCACATGCATATAAATAGCAAGCACATGCTAGCTTCAATGCCATTTTGAGAATGCATCCAGAGAGTGAGCATGTATGAGTGTAATAGCTAGTTTGCTTACAAGTTTAAATAAGTTAAAGTTATTAAGCCTCAATCCTGATGTGTTTGTACATAATAAAGCTGCTTGAACAGAACCCATGAAGGCGTGTCATTTCTATCCTGACAGGACGACTGATGGTAAGCACAAACAGTCAACACATCCTGGAAGTAAAGCTGTCGAGAAGGGTAGCCTGGCTCCATGGTGAGTGGAATAGACACTTGGCTGCAACCCAGGTGACCAAGCTTTAAATAGCAGTCCAACAACTGGTGGAGCAAGGCAGCAAAGTTGTGTGGGAGTGAAGGGGTGCCCCACGTGACTCTCCCAGGGGAGATGGAGTTTGCACATATTCAGGGCACACTGGGCAGTGTTAACTCCCTAGTTGAGACCTCAAAGCTCACAGCACATACTTTAGGAAGTGGGTCCGGGTTTCTCGGGAAGAATGTCTTGTGGAACAGAAATGGTGGCCTCCATCAACCAATGGCATGCTCCACCCCATGTCATACAATATGTGTATACAAGAATTGGAGAAACCAAACAGAAAACCTCACATGATCATGAGAGCTGTTTAAATGATGGTCTCTCCCAGTTGAACCTCACATTGTTAACAGCAAATGATCAGGCCAATTGGGTAAGAAGGTTGCTGATGTTCAACAGACAGTCACTGCAAACTGCAAAAAAAAAAAGTTATTGAGAGGGACTGCAAAAATTACAAGCAGTGAATTGGCAGTCCCAAGAAAAAGGGCAACACCAAGGTAGTGCATCAGTTTAGTGCTGAGGATTAAGATATAGTCCAGACTTTGAGTCTCTCATTTTTCTACTGTGCAACTTCATTAAGTCACTTAACCACACAGCAATCCCAGGTAATCACTGAAAGAAGCTTGTGTCTCGTGGATTTACCTAGTTAAACAAGTAAAAATAAAAAATAAAAATAAAATTAAATAAAAAAATAACCACAGCCAGAGATGACAAGATGATCAGTCAGGTTAAACAGAAAAAACAAGTCAAGAATGTAAAATAAACACAAGATAAAACTAAAATGTATAAATTCATAAATAAAATATCAGAAATAAAATATATCTCAATGGAACAAACAAGCTAAGGAAACCATAACAACTCTCCTGCCCTCCAAAATAAAAACTTCTCTATAAAATCCAATCTTAAAAGAATGACCGATAATGTTTTGGGGCAGAACTGAAAGACACACTGCACAGGGATAGAATACAGTCATAATCACTCATAGAAAATTATCCTTTATTTGGGTGTCTGTTGAAATTTTTAGGGCTGTAATTGCAATTTTTGGAACAGCAGAAGTACAAGCACAAATATGAGGAAAAAATAAGAAGTCTGATGTGGTGATACCTAGAAATATTTCCCCTGTTCTGAGATACAATGATCTCAGAGTTAGTATATACAAGTAGCAGAGGTGTAAAGGGAGCAGACCCTAGATATGGGTTTGTAATGAGATGAAACTTACCTGGAAAAATGCATTAACAATGCAACACTGAGGTTTGAAGTTTGCTGTTTTTCTGATGACAGCAGGGATTCACAAATGTTTTAGTCTCACACTTGTGATGGGGAGCCAAAATAGGCAAACATTCATATAAAAGTCACAGCATGTGCATCACAGTTGTAATATGTATAAATACATCAGGTCCTTGTGCTAAGTATATCATAGATGTAATATTATAAGTGCATAACAACCTTGTGCTGCGCACATAAGAGTTGTAATATCTATACTTAAGTAGTGTTATTTAGAGGAACTGCAATTTTATATTACATTTTTATATGTATACATATGTAGTGTATGACTATTATAAGTTTATTAAATGTTATGAATTTTTTTTTTTAAACTAATACTTGGTTGTAAATGTATTCTTAAGAAATTGTCTGTTTGATTGATTTATTGATTAATTGGATGGGTGGGGAGAATGCATTCTTGCTTTAAATGTGGAGTGTTTTTTATATGGAGTGTTTTACTGTCAGACTCTGAAGAAGCCAGGTTGCTGTTGAAAGCATATGCTTAGTCTGTTGGTTGAATAAATCTTCGTGTTTCAGATCTTGAGTATTCATTCAGTGCACACTGTGGTTCAAATTCCATTTTATTTTCTTGGTTGAACCTTTGTTGGTTCTGGTGGACTGTTTAACTGTTATCGTGGTTCGACTCGGTGTTTGGTGAGCGAGGCAAAAGACTTGAGACATGGAGAAAATATTGCAGGAACTTACTGCAGTGATTGAGAAGCTAAAGAAAGTGCACTGTGAAGGGAAATGTGAGGCTAGTGGTGAGCGAGACAGCGGACCTACTGACACGCAAATGGATTTATATACCCTGCATTCTCCTGGTTCAATTTCTCCAGGTTCCATTGCTCCAGGGCAGAGAAGCGTTAACCCAGCTTCCTACAGCGGAGTGGTGAGTGGCGCTCAACGAAACCAGGAAGTTGTGGTTACATCTGAGCCAGCGTCACCTATAGCAGTACAGAGTACGTCTAGGAGACAGGATTTGTCGGCTTGGTTTGAAACGCCGGACTTTGAAGCTACAACGGAGGTCTTTGGAGCAACGTGGAATCGTGATATGGACAAAAGCAGTCATCTTCCTTCTCTTAAAGAGCAGATATCCCAGTATGAAAAACTAAGTAGAAAATATAGAGCGATGCAATTAGACAACTTGTTCCTGATTAAATTGAGGGGGCTTAACCAAGTCCCTAAGGGTTTACGTTTATGGAAGTTGCCGATGAGGGTAGAAATGGATTCTGACATTTTTCAAGACCTGGTTGAACTGTTTCAAAAAGCAGGTATGGAGCTTCTTGATTTAATCATTCGGAACAATAACAATAGACTCAATGTTTTACGTGAAGAGATTAGTAAGCTTCACTTTAGTATTACATCTGACTTATTGTTTTTACAATATAAAGTGAATTTTGAAAAAGTTTTTAAAAACATTGAGGCTTTTGTGGAAAAAACAGGGCCATTAAACACAAAAATTGGCCAGGGATGCTGCAGATTACAAAAATAAAGCAGCGCACTCCACCGGTAGAAAAGTGTTCAATTTCAATGGTACTAATCATGAAAAGATATTGGTGGTGATGATATGGATGTGACACAGGAATTGTATGTGGAAGAAGGGGATGATTTTTTAGAGCCGCAGGTTTTCCTGCGAAGGTCGGAGAGGCTCTTGAACAAACAGCCACAAACGGCCAAATCTCCACGTCAGCATCCAAGAAGGAGGAGGGTGAACTATTAAATCCTAGTAGATGTAAAGCCAACGATGTTGTTACCAATATGTTAGACTTTAATGTATGTTTTGATTTTGTGTTGGAGTTTCCCACGAACTGTGAATTTTTGAGTGAAAAACAAAGTGACATGCAGAATGTAAGTGATCAAAATTTACACCACACAAATGAGTGTATTTTGGACAATGTAAAGCAAGTGCAGTACAGAAGTTTTGATGTAATGGGAAATTGTAGTAAGACACAGGATAGCAATGTAAATATGTATGTGCCTGTAACTCATAATGAACCCAACAATATTTGTTTAAGTCAAGAATTTGCTTCAGCTAACACTGATGTGTTGGATGTATGTACTTCTTCATTATCATGTGACATTGTTAGAAGCAAAGGCTTCACAATATATAATTACACTGAAATGGATATTAGTGATGTGTATTTTGAACTGTTTAGCAAAGGTACAAACTTTGTGCCAAATTTCAAGCTAGATATTGCACAAGTTTTACTAAACTTAAAGTTATATATTAGGAAGCTTAATTTGCAATTATATTTTGCTGGTCAGGGTTCATGTGCTATGATGTCTACAGACGAGAACGTATCTTTAGGGATCAAAAGAAAAGTTGCTTCATGCCTCCCATAAACTCAGAGATCACTGGATTTGAACAGATGGTAGAATATGAGTTTAGGAAAATCTGTAGGCAAAAATCTGAGGTCAAGGATAATTTATCAGAGAATGAAAGAAAGGTTATACAAGAATTATGGTCAACACAGAAGGTTAGATGTATGAAACCAGACAAAGGGGAGGAATGGTCATCATGAATAAAATAGACTACAGTAGTTGTATATTCAGGTTGCTTGGGGATGAAAACACATACACTAGAGCATCAATTAATGAAACTAATAGAGCATATAGAGGAATAGACATGTTTTTGTTTGATGCTTTACATCAAGGAGTTATTAATGAGGTTGAGTATGAGTTTCTTTGTGTGAAGTTTCCTACTATGCCCAAGCTTTTGGAATCCCAAAGGTCCACAAAGGGACAGAAAATGTGCAGTTTAGACCAATTGTTTCTGCAAAGGGTTCCAAGACAGAACCAATGGCTGCATTTGTGGACCATTTTGTAAAAAGCATTAATGGATGCTGACCACATACTAAAGGATTCGTGGCATTGTTTGGAAAGGGTAGGAAGTGTTAAGGGCATTGGGAATGAGATGTTTGGGTTTTGACTGTCGATGTCATTAACTTATTCTCAGTGATACCACATCAAACTGGGCTGGAACTGTTTTATGACAGTCTTTTGACTAGTCCCAGTTTTGATAAAGAAAGACTGGAGATATGTCATGACTTGATGGAAATCATACTACATAATAACTTTATACAATTTGATGGAGAGATCTATCAACACCAGACAGGGTAGCGATGGGTGCCCGTTGTGCCCCTGTCTATGCTAATTTAGTGCTATGGGCATGGGAAAAGCAATTTGTGTTAAACTCAAAGTACAAGGGCAACATTCTTTGTACTGTAGGTTTTAGATGACCTCCTTATATTTTGGAAACGGGATGAGGAAAGTGTTAAGGAATTTTGCTCTTACATTAATGAAACCGCAGATTTCCTTAGATTTACACACACCTGGAACAAAGAGAGAGTAAATTACCTGGACATTACCTTATTTAAGACCAAAGAAGGACTGGTGAGTACAATTTACAGGAAACCTAGTTATTCAAACTCGATGCTGCACTACACAAGTTGTCACCCTCTGCACCAAAGGAGAGGTGTAGTTAAGGGCCAGATGGTCCGGCTATGTAGATTAATCAGTAATGATGATTTATTTAAGAAGGAAATTTATACATTGATTGGAATGTTTGTTGACAGGGGGTACCCGCTATCAATGTTAACCAACATCAAAAAAGAAGTATATAGAAGAAGAAGAAACAAATATAGTCCTATTTTAAGAGGGCAAGGGGAGGAGGTTGCAAACATAGGTAGTAGTGTCAGCACATTGAATAAAACAAATAAAGCAAAATTTGTTTTAACATACAATGAAAGAGCTAATGAACTAGGTTCTAGTCTCAGAAATTGTGGAAATATTTTCTGAGTAAAGATATTAAAATGATCCTAGGTGATACCCCGGTGATTGTCTATGGAAAAGGAAAGAACTTGAAGAGTATACTTGAAAGAGAGGGTAGAAGCAACACTAGATCTGCCATGAGCAAATGTGGTTCCTGTAGAGGATGTAGATACATAGCAGTTGGGACGTACGTAAGTGTAGTGGGGTATCAACGTACGACATCTTGTCCAGGTGCTTGTAATTGTAGCACCAAGAATTGTGTATATCTTGCTTCGTGTATGTCATGCGATGCATTTTATGTGGGCATGACTACACGAAGCTTGAAAACAAGAATAGGGAACATGTCAGTTCAATCAGGAGAAAGGATGAGCACAATGCACTTTATTTGCATAGTGCAGTATGTGGGAATTTTAACAAATTTTTATTTTTATTATAGATAGGGTTAAGTCTAACATTCAGTGTGATGCACAGAACAGGGTAGCAAGGTTAGAAATGGAATGGCAGCTTAGGCTCAATGCTACCAGGCGCCCTGGGCTAAATGAATGTGTCATCATAAAGCCTCAGTTAAAATACTTAAGTAGTGTTATTTAGAGGAACTGCAATTTTATATTACATTTTTATATGTATACATATGTAGTGTATGACTATTATAAGTTTATTAAATGTTATGAATTGTTTTTTTAAACTAATACTTGGTTGTAAATGTATTCTTAAGAAATTGTCTGTTTGATTGATTTATTGATTAATTGGATGGGTGGGGAGAATGCATTCTTGCTTTAAATGTAGAGTGTTTTTTATATGGACTGTTTTACTGTCAGACTCTGAAGAAGCCAGGTTGCTGTTGAAAGCATATGCTTAGTCTGTTGTTGGTTGAATAAATCTTCGTGTTTCAGATCTTGAGTATTCATTCAGTGCACACTGTGGTTCGAATTTCATTTTCTTGGTTGAACCTTTGTTGGTTCTGGTGGACTGTTTAACTAATATCTATACCTGCACCAGATCCCTGTGCCACATCACAGCTGTAATATGCACAAGTGCACCAGATCCTTTTGTTGTGCACACGACAGCTGTAATATGTGTAAGTGCACCAGATCCTTGTGACGCATCACAATTCTAATATGTATAAAAGATCCATGTGCTGCACACATCACAGTTGTAATACGTATAAGTGCACCAGATCCTTGTGTTTCACATATCACAGTTCTAATATGTACAAGTGTACCAGATCCTTGTGCTGGGCATGCCACAGTTGTAATATGTATAAGTGCACCAGATCCTTGTGCCACATTGGATCCTTGTGCTGTGCATATCACAGTTGAAATATAAAAAATCTTCTGTCTTATGGCCTTGCACGCCTTTGGAACTCCCTACCACCATCCATTTGCACCACCCCCAACCATTTTATTTTTAAAAGATCTCTTCATTCACATCTAGTATCCCAGTGGGAATGCTCTTGCTCCCACCCCACATAACTAACACTTGCAATTTCCATCTTCCTTCTTTTCCCTGTTTTCCTCCTGCATTTTTTATTATTATTTACCCCTAACTCATACATATTATTATTCCTATGATATTTGGAAAGAATGCACTAGGCCACACCTCCTAAGTGTTTGCTTCGTAATATGTTATTATTTCTCAGTATTTCTGTGCAATACTTCCTAATATGTTATTATTTCTCATTATTTTCGTGCAATGCTTCCTAATATCTTATTATTTCTCAGTACTTTCATGCAATATTCCTTTTAGTCTGTATTATCTATTAATTTCATCACTAGTCTGTATTAATTCTAGTTTTGCTGTATTATTTGAAATTGTTTTTCTTGTATCTTTAACTTTTGTATAATAGTATAATTTGTATAACTACTATGAATAACCTACTGTAACCTATTTAGTTTTGGAGCTTTTCTCCCCAGGACTCCATTGAAAACGGGCTCATTTTGGCCCAATGGACTATCCTGGTAAACCAACTGCAAATAAATAAAAAATAAAAATAAATATAAGTGCACCAGATCCTTGTGCTGGGCACATCACAGATGTAATGTAATATGTACAAGTACACCAGATCCTTGTGCCACATCACAGCTGTAATATGAATAAAAGATCCTTGTGCTGGGCACATCACAGTTGTAATATGTATAAATGTGCCAGATCCTTGTGTTGCACACATCATAACTGTAATATGTGCAAGTACATCAGATCCTTCTGCTGCTAACGTCACTGTTGTATAATGTGTAAGAGCACCAGGTCCTTCTACTGTGCACAGAACAGAGAAGCAGCATACCTGTCTTTGTTAATATTGTCTAGTGAACAATTAAAGAACATCCAAAAGCGATACCGAGCTGACAGAAGTAATGGTACTACAATGCATTGCTCAATTCCTACCAACAAGTCAGAACTACACTAGTGCACACCATGACAATGCCTCACCAAGTGCAGTTTCTAAATATATACAATAATCAATGCCCCCAATCCCCTTGAAGACTTCAGCAACCATGCCAAAATATAAAACATTTTAGGTCTATAAATTCTAGGGAGTGCACATTGTGCATGGGTGATAAACAACTATGCCCGGTATCAAACCAGGGCAAGGAGCACAAATGCTGCTGGGTAATGTAGTAAGGAAAGTGGCACCATGCTCTGATGGATACATTACAATGACATGCTAAGTCAAGCATGTACATATGCACACATAAGCTAGACAGTAATAGCATTGCACTTCAAGAATTACAGTGAGCAGTTGCACATAACAGCTAAAGTATGTACTGTACACAGTGTGACAACACCTTTGCAAAAAAACATTGGCTATAGCCTGGCTTCATGACACAGAGACAGAAAGGCCTGACTATGACCAAAACAACCAGAATTCTGGTTCTGGGTCTGGTATGGAAGAGACAGATGAGAGAGGATTGCACTGAACTGGATACATACCAGGGAGATGGTGGAAGAGGTGGTCTGACTCGGGGCAGTATGGACCCCTATCAGGGATAAAGTATCCTGTACATGTAAATAGGACATATCTTGGATACCTGCAAATCAACATACGGTGGCCATCATGAGACATGAGTGGACATAGTAACACTGGGGGGGGGTTAGAGCCATATACAACAAAAACACTAATCATTACTTGGAGGGCTGATGGTTGGTAGACAGCAAGGATAAAAAGGCTCACAAATAAAACCCTGGGTATTGCTTCCTGACAGCCTGTGTTTGCATAAACTGTACAGCCACTAATCATGAAGTTCTGTCATCATGTGATTGCCAATCTGGTTTGAGCAAGTGCATGTGTCTCCTTGTAATGATGACACAGATGAAATACTTTGTTTGCCTTTCTAGCATAGGTATCTATTGAAGTATGACTGTAAACACGCCACTTAGGCCTGTAGAAAATATATCATGATGATAACCCACCAGAGCCTTCCTGAATCTCATTCTGCCCTGTAGGCAACACCCACTATATATGGATGTCCCTGAGGTATTGGCACAGCTATCACATGGTGCCCATCTCCTTTTGTGACATTACTACACGTTTCTGACTGCGCTATGATTTGCTAATTGCACTGCGTGGATGTGTACCTTTGAGAATCATTCAAGGAGCTGCCTGCGACTTTCAATATTGTGAATACCTGCATGTACACATCTCTCTGCATTAAGAGGCATACAGTCTATAGGGACAGGTGTCTATGGAACACTTATTCATCACTTAGTGAAGCACACTGTGCAATAAAGTTACAATGGTGCAGGACTCCAATACTATGATGTGCCTTGCAGCCTGTATGCCCCATTCTGTGCTGTACATATGCCATAACAGAACATGGAAAACAATACAGGCTATATATTTTTCCTCAGGAACTGAGATCACAGCAAACCTAACTGCAAATCTTCTGTCCTGCAGATGGTATATGGGGCTGACTAAGTACATGACTAAACTCACTTAACTTTAGTGATTCATCATCAGATTCATTTGTTGAAGAAATGGTATTAACTCAGAGTTCTGAAGATTTTTTCGTTCGATTCTCGGCAGGATTGTGGGGAATGCCTTCTATGTAGAGGCTGCATGTCCTCCCCGCAGCTGGGTGGGCATTCGAAAGACATGCGTAAATGGGCATGCCTTCGCTGAAGGTTGAACATCAAGCTGGCACCTCGACGTTTGTGAAAATCTACTGCCAATCATTAGCGGACCGGAGTTCCACAGTGGCGACCCCTAACCGGGAAAAGCTGAAAGACAACAATAACAACAATTTTGTTTTTAGTGAGCAGTATTTTTGCCAAGTTGCTAAGGTTTCTAACTTACAATGAAACATCTGAGGGTTCATCCTACCCTCTGGTTGCTATTTACATTTTTTTCAGGTACTCCAATCTTTTTCTAATCTATCCAAAACATGCCGGTTAACTACCAAAAGTGCTCATTTCCAAAGTACTACATAAACAGGCTCAAACATAACAATATAGCAACAAAAGACAATAAATAATGCAGTAGAAAGTTATGTTATACAACAGATGAGAGAAAAAGACAAATGTAGATTCTGTAAAACAGAACTGAAAACAGTTGCATATATTGTTGCTGGGTGTGAAGTGCTTGTGGCTGAGGATCTGCACATTGAAAGATATGATAATGTAGCAAGATTGTTGCATTGGGGGTTGTGCAAACACTACAATATGGAAGTAGCCAAGAAGCATGAGAAACATGAACCACAAAGCATTATAGACAATGATGTTTATATCAAAGGGATCACCCACTACCAACAGCTCAAGAAATAGATACAAGAAAAATCAGACACAGTAGTTCACAAAAAAGACAAAAGTAGCATTGATCATTGAAATTGCTACACACAATGATTACAGTGTCTTATGGACAGAGAAATGCAAAGTCACTAAATACTAGAATTTGCAAGCAGGAACAAGATTAATGTGGAATAAAGAAAGACAGTCAGACAGTTCCAATAGTAGTATCAGCAACAGGACTAATTAAAGACTAATAAAAAAAATAATTTATAATCATTCTTAAACAGGATAATAATACATGTAATCCCATATGAACAGTAGAAGGAGACATTTCTGGACACATTGTGGGTGCTGAGAAGAGCACTCTTGGCTAGCAACAAAGTTTGAACCAATAAGAAATGCATGAACTCTAATTGTACTCCAACTTAGGAATGGGATCCATTACCATTGTGAAATTAGAAACTCCAAACACTTGGAGAAATGAAACCACATGAAAGCCATTATACTAAATCCTTATAAATTAATGTAATTCAAACCATGTTCTTAATTGTCTGGCCGAGATGGATAAATCATTTACAAATATGTCAATAGTGTGCACAGGATCTGCCAATTAAAAAGCAAAGCCCTTTTTTATTATGTACAAAATAGAAATGAAAAAAGCAAACATTCAACAAAAATTATGCATGTACTCAATCAAATTCAACATACAGTGGAAACGGACTACGTTAAATAAGGGTCTATATTAGAACACCGAACTTTCAAAATTTTGAGTGTTCTAATATCGACCCGTTTTCAGCAAACGCTGAAAATATTGAAGAAACAGAAAACCAAAGAATTTGGTTGTCCATTTCTGTTGCTTCGGTATTTTCAGCGCTGTGGTGGAAAGTTATAGGTCGGGTTCAGGTAAGTATGCGATTGTGTGGACATGAGGATAAGGGCGGGGTAGGTGAGTTAGGATTAGGGCACAGGTGAGGTAACTGTTCGATAGTGATGGACCTTAGGGTTAGGGTTAAGGTAAGTGGATAGTTAGTGGTGTATGTATAATTTAGTGTAGGGTTAGGTGTATGTGTGTGGATTGCTGTTTGTTTAGTGTGCTTGTGTTGTGTGTATGTGTTTTGGAACACTGAATTTTTTCTCTAGGAAAAAAATTGCTGTTCTGTATGCTCGATGTTTTAAATTTTCGATTAATAGGGTTTGATATTAGAAAACTCAAAATTTTGAAAGTTCAGTGTTCTAATATAGACCTTTAAATAATATACAAAAATAAGATAAGAAGAAGCACAAACAAACTAAAATATAAATAGCAGGTTTTCTGTAGAATGGAGTAAACAACTGCTTCTCTTTTGTAATGATGTCTAATAGAATTAGTTTGCTCCAGCTCTGATTGAAAGACATTTCTGCACTAAGAAATTAATATCTCCAGTTTGAATTAATTACCATTCCACAGTACAACAGTACCATCAATAAAATGCTTAGAAAGTTAATGAAGTAATGTATAACAATTGTAGTCTACCCCACAGTGAAATACATTCCAGAAGATTCTGGAAACCAGGAATACTGCTCCCAGTCTATTGGGTTTGTTCAGACCTCATTCTGGGAACTGTTTGCATTTCTAGAGGCCATATAAAGAAACGGTTAGCAGATTACAGTAAGGAATCCAAAGGAAAGCTACCAGAAAGATCCATGGGATGGAAGGGAAGAAACATGACCAGAGGTAAGGTAAATTATATCTCTTTTTACCAGTGGCCAAAGGAAATAGGAGACATGATACTGGTGCAAACAAATAATGCGAGTAAGATAAAGTGGTCACTCTAAAAAGTACACATACAAAAGGGAAGGAGGGACACACATAAAACATTGTATTGGCTATCATAGGATCTACCAAAGTACATTGTCACAGAGAGCTTGAGGACTCCTGGAATACTAAAACAATGGGATGTAGTAAAGGAAATCCATGGATGAGGTTATGGGATGGACAGATGGAAAAAAGAAAAGGGGGAAGAATGGATAGTGAGACAATATAATATTTAGATACTTAAATTGACAGATTATGTTGGCTTATTTTCTCCTGCCATTAAGTAAATATAAAGTAATTTAAGGTTATCTATGGTACCATGCATTCCAACTGATGTAATTTTGATATAGCAAATGCTTCACCAAATGTGCTACTAGTACTTACCCAGGAGATCATTCTGTGGAAGCCATTTTACAAGCTTTGTGTTTTCTGCCAAGTTTGGTGGTGCTTTTCCTGTATACCTCCATAAAACCTTGAAAAAAATATCACAAAACGTAAGGTTAAAACCTTAATTATATTAAATCCTTGCTAGAGATAAGCAGTGACTACATGGAACTAGGATTAATATCTGAAAAAAGAAAATATATTTGTGAAGCATTCCTTTTAAATTAAAAGTTTGACTGTCCTTTAAATTATGTTCGTATAGCTTATTAGTCATTTTTTATAAACATCATCATCATCCCCCTTTTGCCCATTTTCTACAAATTGCCCGGGTGTTGTGTGAACTGTCTCTAATTCTCTTGATCCACTGCCACTCTCCTACTTCTTTGGCAGTCATGCTTGAATGACATAGGTCTTCTCTCACACAATCCATCCATCGATTTGCTGAATGCCCTCATTTTCTCTTGCTTCTTCTTGTCCATCTCAAATCTTTCTCAACAGATTGTCTTCTGCTTTTCTGCACTTGTGCCTTCTGTTCTCTTTGACCTTCTCTACAAATGGAACTACTTTGGCTTCTGTTCCATGCCTTCATTTCTTCAATTTTCCCACAGTGTGTATCCTACCACCCATCTCAGGCACTTCATCTCCATCACCTCTAGCTTCCTCAATTGCTCTGCCTTTACTGCCCAGGTTTTTGTACCATACAGTAGTACTGGTAGCACCACTGTTTTGTACACCTTATGTTTCAGCTTCTTTGGCATTCACCTGTCATACACTACACCTGACATTTTGTGCCATTTGGTTGCAGCCTCTATGATTTTAGCTTTGACCTACTCAACAGTCTTCCCTTCTCCTCAATGACACCTCTTAGATACTTGCAGTTTGTCTCCTGTTTTACTATTTTCCCTTCTATCTCAATTCACAGCTTCTTCTGATTCCCCCATTTGCTGCCACTACAACTGCCTTATCTGTACTCAGTTTCATCTTGTGCATTCAGTTTTGCATTCCATTACACTATCCTTTGCTGAAGTTCTTGCTCAGAGTATACCTGTAATCTCTTACTCTTCTTATTTCTTCTAGGATTGGCTACTCCTTTTCTTTCAACGTAGGCTGTGTGTGGGGCAGTACAGCTTCTGTGGGGTTTTCTTTACTCAGAAGCTGCTGGAAGTACTACTTCCATCTACCTTTGATGTCCTGTGGACTGGTGAGTAGGTTGTTGCTGGTATCCCCTGTGAAGGCTATCTTTGCTTCTCAGCCTGACCGAACTTCTTTGTGCCATCTACTGAGTCACTTTCCTGAAGTTGGTAGACTGCCTCTGGTGCCTTTTCCTTTGGTATTACAACTGTTGTCTTAGCCTCTGTTAGCCAAGCAGTATTTATTTTTAGCCTTGTCATCTTTTCTATCTCCCACTTTTTTCCTGCACTCCCTTTTTTATGAGGACATTCAGGACTTCAACATTCCACCATCAGCTTTCCTTAAGTACCTAATTTATATACCTGGCTTGACCACATATTTATTTTGCAGTTCTCACAGATGCAGTTTTGAGGTGCTGCCATTCTTCTACAACTCCACCTAGCTCCTCTTCATCCTTACATGCTACAGTCTTTAGTATTTCCTTGAACTTTTGTGTTTTCTCTCCAGTTTCAACTTTCAGGTCTCCATGTCAACAGTCTAATCTCTGTTGACCTTAGAGCCTTCTCTGACAACTGCTTGCATCTGACTGTGGCAACCAGTAGTCTATGTTGTGGGCTGATTGTAAAGTCACCTGCAGTGAAGCAATCACTAATTCTACACCAACACCCTTTCCTTACTAAGAGGAAGTCTACCCGAGTTACATGCTGGCCACTGTTGTATGTGATCTTGTCACTGTCTCTCTTGCTGAACCATATGTTGGCCACCATGAAGCCATTTGCCAGAGAGAATTCTAGAAAGGCCAGTCCTTTATTCCTGTTTCCTCACCCATGTGGACCCAGCAGCTCCTCATATCCTGTTCTGTCCTGCAACTACTTTCTTTGCTTTAACAATCCTGCTGTGGGACAGAGGTCAGATTATAAATAGTGCCCTATACATACACTGGAGTCAGATTGCTGTGAGTCTCTCTCTAATTCTGATGACATCCCTCACTGTCTTCTGATGCCTCTCCCTCACCACAACTCCAATACCATTTCTAGTCTATCATCCTCTAAGTAGTAGTCTCTGAATCCCAAGCCAAGTGGCTTTGCTGCACTGCTCTTCCACCTCGTCTCCAAGACAGGGAGGATATCCAGCCTCCCCCTTTAAATCATGTCATCTACTGTGTCCTGTCAGTGAACTTACATTGATTGTAGCTATTCTTAGTTCATGTTTGGCAAGTTGATTTTACATTAAGCTTTCACTCAACAGAGTCATCCCAGGTAACCCAAGATGGGCAACTAGACACCAGCTAGATGCTGGGCTTAATAGTTGGCATACAATGGCTGATAGGGCATTTATGCAGCCACCACCATTAGCATGGGTCCCTGGTGAGGGGCGGAGTAAGTTCATAGGTGTGTACTAGGCTAATGGTCCTGGAGCCTATATAAGCCTAGCTCAAGGCTAGGCTGGGTCCTCAACCCACTTATGACTGCCAACTACCCATCCACATTTTTGGCAACATTAGTCAACCCAACCAAACCACATAGGACTAATTTTACACCATCAAGTGTCTAGCCCTGGCACAGTATGCTGTATGTGATCTGTGTTCTCACATCTAGTAGATACTGCGCACCACAGCTGATGTTCAAAACTGGTTAGTCAATACAATTCTTCCCTATGCAGGCACCATTCGAGTCTGCACTGCTGTCTACAACTTCATTCTTAGCCAACTTTGAGGTAGAAACACCCATTTTTTTTGGAGGTAGGATAACCCCACAGAGACAAAGGCAAAGTATGCATACTCTACAGATGCAGGTCAGAATTTAACTTTGTACCTTGTGCAAGGGAGGCAAAGACCTTAACCATTATGCCAAATTGTCTTTGACATAAAAAAATGTTAATAATAAAATTGAAATACACTCATGCTTAAGTAAACACCTAGATTGGAGGACATTTGGAAATAATTTAATGTAATGTTGGTTATCAGGTAGTATCCTAGGAGAAACGCCACAGTTTCAGAAGGAGACAGTCACTCTGAAGCTGTTACCAATCAGGCAATTGTTAGACAGGTTGTTACAATTCAAAATAAACCAGAAGTATAACAATTAAACTCCAAGCTGCCAAAATTAAATATGTGAAATGAAAGTTAATGAATGTTTCTATGTACTATATATATATATATATATATATATATATATATATATATGTGTGTGTGTGTTGTGTGTACACGTGTGTGAGAGAGAGAGAGTGTCTGTTGTGAAAAGATAAACAAAGAGAATGGAAAAAGAAGGTATAAAGCAAATATTAAAAATAATGACTTATTTGTAGAGACGTAAATTAGACATATAGTGCTAGAAGAATGAAGACCATTGTGAATTCAGAAAAGAAACAAAAGCAACTGAGACCACATTGGAAAATACAGTAGAAACACAGACACAAACAGACACAGGCATGGATGCCATGTATATCAAACAAAGCCATAAACTAACTCTATGAAAAAGAATAGTAATTTATTAATGAACACAGGTATGAAGAGAAACATCAGGCCACAGTTTTGCCCAGATGCTTTGTCAATGCCTTTGGCAGGGGCCAGTCCACTTTAGTCTCTCATCCACATCAGTGCAGCTGAGATGCAAAAGACTTGTAGAATTATTCAGGATTATTATTTATTCCTATTGCTTTACTATTAGCAAGGCCATTAATATTATCATAATCTCATTATCTGTTGATAGTGACTTTTGAATCCCAATGTTTTACTGATCAGTTTTCTAAATATTATCTGTTTAACCCGAAATCATTTTTTGATAATCCAATATTAAATATTAAACCGATTTTTTAGTTGTGCAATAAGGTCATGTTGCTTGACATTTTTACCATTATCAATTTGCTGGAACAGAAAAGATCCGTGTTATCAATGCTGCCACACGTTCTCATTCTTAAAAAAAAACTGTGTTTATATCAGATTAGCTTTCCAGAAAGCTGAACTCCATATGGTTGAGACCATATGATCGACTTTCTGAAAAGTCAAAGTGTTTTTACTAAGAATGAGGTACAGTGATGATCAGGGAATTTGCCCTTTTCCCCACAGAAAAGCGATCTTGGAGCTAATATACATAATTTGCTGGGGCCTTGCCCCCCCCCCCCCATAAAAACACAGATTTTTATTTTTTCACTTTGTGACTTTTCGGATAGTCAAGCATATGATCTCAAAAATATATTTTTTGACTTTCTAAAAAGTCAATCTTCTGATGCAGATCCATAGCTATAACAACGTATATCCATGTGTCTACATATATCAATATATATGTATATGTATACCATGTATAAAAAGTTCATGAAATATTGTAGGAAATTATATGCATGATTTTTCGGATAAAGGGTGTATAAGAAAAATGAAAAAAAAACATTTGCATGTTTGGATATTGTATTTAATGATATCATCTGGCAACAGTTGTCATGAAATATTTTTTTTTTCAGCCCAGCTAATTGCCAAAGGAATATCATAAAGATCTTAAGAAGTACTTACTCCCTTATATTCAGCACTGAGCAGGCCAATTATCAAGTAGAGTACCCCTTTGGGATGCATCACACTAAACATAAAAGAATTAGAAAGACCCCCAAAAGTTCCAAACCAAATATATTCCAAGTTTTAAGTCCCTGAGCTACAAACAGGGGCTGGAAAATGTATTCTGTCAGTTAATGTCTTATTGCCTTTAGAGTGGAGATCTCAGTCTGTCTTACCACTCCATTAAAGACCTGATTGTCCTGGACCTCCTGTAATAAGTTCAATATATCTATCAGTACTAGAACCATGGATCTAAATCTTCACAAACAGATACATTAAACATGGTGGAGAGACAAGTTTATTACTCAGCGACTCCCAAAACTCTGGAATAAACTTCTACATGTTAAGCAATGCAACCCACTTTCTTACTTTAAACCCAAACTAGATGACTGGAAGGGTATTTATACATTTACCTCAGGACTTAAGGAGGTATGACTGGATGGCAGGCACAGGCAAGGTGTGAATGGTCACAATCTCTTTTGTCTTGGAATAGCTATGAATCTACATCTAAATGTGACTGCATAAAATTATAGCTACATGAATAGTATAGTACATTGGCAACCTGCAAACACACTTGATCCCACACAGTTTGGTTTCATCAAGGGGAGGTCATGCCTGTTAAATCTGGTCTACTTCTTTGAGACAGTCACCAAAGCCATGGACAAGGGGAAGATGGTGCACACCACCTGTCTTGAGCTGGTCAAAGCCTTTGATACTATTCCCCACTCAGGTATAATAGATACAACTAGTCATCAATCAATACGTTACCTGATGGGTAGCAAACTGGCTGACTGATAGAGCCCACCTAATCAAAATAGGGGAAGCCACCAGTAGCAGTAGGCCCATAACAAGTGATGTACCCAAGGAATCGATCTTGGGGCCTCTGTTGTTTAGGATATACTTTTCTGAGCTGCAGGCCAAAACCAGTGGGCTATGGCTAACCAAGTCTGCAGATGACTGCAAGCTGGGCACTATCATCAATTCCCCTAGTGATGTGGACATCCTCCAAGAGGGTCTCACCCAAACAAATGACTGGTGCCAGAAACCTGGCCTCAAACTGAATGCCAAAAAATGAATCATCATCATCCCACAAATTATCACACTAATAACAATATCCTAAGCGTGCAATCATGCACGAGGGCCTTGGGGAACCCAGGTTGATAGCAAACTGACTTTTGACTACCATATTGCCTCTGTTGTATGGAAAGCTTTCTACATGGCTCACCTCATTAGGAAGGGTATCTCATCCAGGGACAAGGATGTCATAACATCCCTGTATTCTTCCCTTATAAGACCCATTATTGAGTACAGTGCCCCTTTTAGCATGTACCTCACAAAGAACATGCAAAAGCTGTAGAGACCACAGAGGTTCCTCACCAGGAGAATCCAGGGCGTCAAACATCTACCCTACACAGATAGGCTAAAAACCCTGTTCCTCTACTCAGTCTCATACAGACTCCTCAGAGGTGATCTCTGTCTGGCATAAAAAGCAATCTCAGACCCCATCTTGATGGGACTGGACTGCTGCATATCCGCAAGTCAAGCTCCACTCAAGTAACCGGCATGTGCGACCTCAGCCTGTGTCTGTGACATCACTAGGACTTGTTAGCAGGACAGATTCTTCCCCAGGGACTCCCCCGTCTGTGGAATAGACTCCCTCTCCACATCAAGCAGAGTTCCTTATTAACCATTTCTAAGTGCAACCTGGATAACTGGATGGGGAACAGAAAATACCCCCTGGAATTCCACCTTTGTCCCTGCTGGACAGGGGCATTGGGTGCTGACTTGTTGGAACTTGGGCTAAATTCTTGGCTAGGCTTGTAAGGGCCTCAAGGCCAATAGCCTAGTAACTTCCTAAGATCCTACAAACAAATGACTTAACTGTTATATAAAAGAAAAACATTTTAATATGTACTTATATACAGCATTTAATGAGAGAACACATTTACAAGATGCATTCTACATATCATCATAAAATGTGGCAATATACAAAAATCCTAGCATAATGTAATATTCCTCCCATCCCCTGGAGATTATGTTGTAAGCTATAGATATCAGCCCTCGGTTCTCTTAAGTACAGAATTGTGATAAATTAATCCATCTCAGACCAAAGTTAATAACTTTTGTGCCCTGTAAGAATTTCTAAAGTGTTACAATTGGAGATTGGATTGTTTTAATGTACATCCAATGCTAGAATAGTAAATTAACTGCCTGAGTAATTTGTTGATGTTATACATGTTAGTGATTGGCTGGTACATAAATAAAGAAATACATGTTAACTATATGTGCATGTATGAATATATTGCATGCATACAAATTTCTAGTAAAATGCAGTCGCCTTGTGTAAACAAATTTCTAATTGTTTTTTTATAAAAGGATAACAAAATGAGCAGTTCCTGTGCCTTTCTGAATCTCTCACAAATCCACATCAATAAATTTTCTAAAACATATCACTCATTAAATACAGAAATATAAAATGTATTTATGATATCCATTAATAATGTTGGAGTGCATGGAATTTCATTTAATGTGGTTTTAACTTTCTTCCACTGGTGAGCTGAAGTGATGGAAGAGGAAAGAGCACCAGCACTGCCAGTGGAAAAGCTCTGGTCTTCATCCAGCAATACCAGCAGGGACAGCTGTAAAGCAAGAGGAAGATGAACAGGAAGTAGGGCTCCTGGGAATACTGGCTGTAAATAAGAAGACAGGGCCCATAAAGGTAAGAACAAAGTCGGTAAGAGATGGGCGAGGGGTGGAAAGAGCAGTGGCCCAAGTAGGCCAGGTCTGAGAAGTGGAAACATTTGAAACATCAAATTAGAATGCAAACTGAAGGTAGTGCTCTAAGGAAACCAAGGTCAAAGAAATAATAAGGGTGAAGAGGGCGGAAGAGGGATGAAGAGGCTAGAACTACAGAAGGAATGGCACACATAACCAGGAGCTATCACTATCACAGTACAGTAGAGAGACTAAAGGGAACAGAGGAAAGGTTAAATAAAAGTGTAGCAGCTTCTGGAGAAGCAGAAATAGACACCAATATAGATCAGATGCATCAGGAAGATAGGAATGGTTCACCAAATAAGAAGGGACATTCAGTTATCCTAAATATGTCCAAATGCTTGTATAGGGAGCTGTGTTACCCCAAGCAAGTACTACCCTAGTATATCTTTCCACTTGGGCATATTTTTCAAAGCTTGGGTCAGATAAAGTTATCTAAACTGTGTAGCTTTATGGTACATTTCCAAATCTGGTAATCCAAAGCTTCCCTGGTCTTTTGCCATTGTTAGCATTTCTCATTGCACTGTTTACTTTTTATTTTCTAAAATAGATTCCTTAATCTCTCTTTTCATATTTTTCCATATCTGTTACATTGGTTGATGCATCTATATTTGAGATGCATATAGATGTAAGGTGGGCAAAAACATTTTAATTGCTTGCATTTTGCAACTGAGATCCATAAATAATAATTTCCATTGTATAATCTTCTTTAGAATCCTTTGACTGGTTTCCTTCCAGAAAAAAAAAAATCCTTAACACCTGAACAAGTACATGAAGTGCAAGGAAAACGCACTGTTGTGATGATCAAACTAAAAATAAATAAAATAACAAATGTCTCCCAAAATGTGAAAAACAAAAACTATAAGAAAAACACACTGGACAGTCATCTTTTGCTGTCAGTGTAGTCCATCCAAAATTATGCCAATATTCAGCAACTGTTTTTCCAATATATATTAGAAACTACTGCTGTTATTTGAAAAACGGTGCTTAACATTTTGTAAGTATTTTCACTTTAAGGAGCATTGTCATGTACATGCATTAGCCTTGACCTTAAACTATGACTTACGATAAGGAAAAAGCAGTTCCCTTACTTTGTGAGGAATCTTCCCAAAGGCATCAGCAAACTGCATAGCTATATCCACTGGTAACTCTGAAATCATTGAGCCCAATGTAAAAACCACAATGCCATGTTCACCAGAACTGTCTACAATATCTTTGATTTCCTGGAGAGAGAGAAAAATAGAAAGTTTTCTAAGTTAACAGTTTATTTGGAATAATGTCAGTTCATCCCTTCCGGTATGCGGGTTAGAACAGCGACAGGTTTGCATCTAAGAAGTTAAATTATACAATGAAAACTAATTATTGCTCAAAAAATGCATATTGATTGACAAAGCAATGTGTGTGCCAGTTTAAAATACACCATTCCAACAGGTCCAACTCTGGTTGAAAAAACGAAGCAAAACATACAGAGGTCCCTTTACCAGCTATAGATAAAAAATACTATGCTGAGCAAATGAAGATACTACTAATACCAGAAACGTAAAACCATCTTGACCTTCCAACAAAAGTACTCCTTGTAAAAAGATAATATAAAACAATTAAAAAATAATAAAAATATACTTACAGAAAGGCAGGAATATAAAAGTGTCCTAATGTGAACATTTGTTTGCATTCACACTCCTGGCATCTTTAAAGTAAAAATAAAGTGGCTGAAAGAGCAGGGAAGCTAATATTTTATTTATTTAAAATTTGTTTATCGGGAAAGTCCAACTGGGACAGAGCCTATATTCAGTGGAGGCCTGCGGAGAAATGCTCCAGATGTATATTCCACACAAATATCAAAGTACATGTTCCATGCATGCAGACTTCCGTGGTGGTGTAGTGGTAGCATTGTTACCTCACAGCAAGAGGTTCTCCCGTTCGATTCTCGGCTGGAGTGCAAGGAGTGCCTTCTGTGTGGAGTCTGCATGTCCTCTCCACAGTTGAGTGAGCATTCAAAAGACATGCGTAAATGGGCATGCCTTTGTTGAAGGTTGAATGTCGAGCTGGCACCTTAGCGTTCGTGAAAATCTACTGCCAATCATTAGCGGACCGGAGCTCCGCTGTGGCGACCCCTAACTGGGAAAAGCCAAAAGACAACAACATGCTCCATGCATGCACTGTATGGTATAAGAGTCTATATCATATGAGTGAATCGCACAAATTGCGAACGCTCATAATAGCGAATGTACCAGACCTCGATTTTCCTACTGTGGGAGCTGCACCCCAACCCCCCACCCCCACTAAATATGTATTCCAACTCAAAGATTGCACTACAGTGAGGAAAGGCCAAATATCCCATTCTTCACTGTACCGCCATCTCAGAAAAAGCACTTCGAGGTCTGGTACGTTCGATATTATGAGCGTTTGCAATTTGTGCGATTCACTCATATGATATAGACCCTATTATAAAGCCATCCCTAGCTACACAAAACAGCAATGAGAAGAAACTTAAAAAAAAAAAAAAGGTCTGAAATGCCATTATTTAAAAGTAAGTGATTTCTCTGTCTTTTAAACAATAACATTGCAAAATAGCAACAAAATAGCAATAGTTATCTTTTTTGTCTGACCACATAAGGCTTTATTTTTTAAAACTGTGCAAGTCTACATAGGAAGATGCAACCATTGAAGATGTTTCTTGTTTCTAACTGGTACTACTGTAAGAGTATATAATGTGCCAGATTCCAAAAGAGCTGCTCCCAATTGCTCTCAGTGTAAGTTGCTTATTCGGTGTAAGGCCTGCCTATAAACAGGCTTACACCAGGCCTAGAAGCCTAAAGACCTGTTCTCAGCCTGCTCTCAATGTAAGTGATCACTTGCACTGAAAACGTCCTTTTTGGAATCAGGCCCAATGTTTTAGATTTTATTTCTACATCAGCTCTCATACGTCTTCCTTTCTCCACCCCCCTTCCCTGTCTTATAACTCACAAACTAGAAAATAAAGCTTTTATATGCAGTTTCCCTAGCTGTTGTGTGATTTTGAAAGTTTCCAAGCTTTTGTACATTTCTTACAGCTAAATTGTATAATAAAGCTGGTGGACATCCAAACCTTTATTTACTGAACTATTGGTAATATTCATAGTTTTCATAATTGTGATCTGCCTTTAGACATAATAAATGCTTAGGGAGAAAGGCTTTTGACACAAATGGTCTACTAGAGACATACATGCTAGTAGCTTTCAGACAGAAAAAAAAAACATTACTGTCCCAGTGAAATAAAATTCGCAATAACAATTATAATTTGTAATGGACAGAAAAAGCTAAGTAAATTGTGATGCAATTGCAAAATTTATAGATAACCAAGCTTAGTGGCCATTTTAAAAAGCAACAAGAAGGATAGATATAGGAGGGCCATGCACATATGGACATCACTCAATATAATCATGAGACCTCCTCTGGCTTGCACGATTGGGGGGGGGGGGGTAAGCATACCAGTGGAAATTACCAGAAATAAAGCAGCTTAACTGGTGAGTAGCCCACATAACATAACCTACTGGTTTTTAACTTCCCTAAAAGCAAGCTTGATTTAGCCACTCTTCTGAAGAAAATTGATACAATAAAGAAGCCCAGAACAATTGTCTTTCACAGTCTTAAAGCAGTGCCTATGCACTCCAGTTTGCATCCACTCTTATCAGCAACACTTCGTCAGAGGTGGCCTAGCCAGAAAGGTAAACATGAAAGCTGAATGCAAGACTTTGCATAAGCACAGATGTCATCTTACGATATCCCATCAAGTTTCTCTGTCCTTGCATTAAACTAAGCTTATTTACAGCAACATCTTGAAACTCAGAAACTCTTCTAAGAGAGAAAAAGGCAATACACATAGCCTTTTGAATGAAAATGCAAATTATGGGTTGCAAAAAAATTGCATAATATTGTCAGTGTTGTCAATATGGTACTGGAGCCCAACACAGGCATATGTCAAAGACTATTGGCTTGCCATGTCAAAAGGCATCAATATTACCTGTGTATAACATTTTACTATAATTTTATGCATGACTAAAGCATTTAGTGTAAATAATGTGGTGAAATTGAGATTCATCTAGATGTGGGTCAGAGTGAGATGTCTCAGAACTGCTGACCACACTAGGGGCATGCTAAGGTGAAAATATTTAGTTACCAAGCTGCTCACCAACATTCACTTGCATTATAGCTTTATGACTTTTTTGGTGGGAAATTGGATAGAATTATTATTTGTGTTTACATTTATATTATTGGCATACCTCTCAACCTCTTAGAGCAAGAAATCTGGACAAAGCCATAAATAAAGTGGGACAAATGCCCAAAAATAGGGACATTTTTTTAAATATTGCTCTTACAAATGTAGGAAGTTGATGGAACGACAGGTTTTGCATTGGCATGAATTTTCTGAAGGGTGTGCAGTCTGAATGTCATTATTTTCTAACATCAGTCTTTAATGATTTGCCACAGATTTGCCAGAAAACAATTTTATGAAAAATGGACCAAAAATATGAGGCAAAAATCTGTACAGTTGAGAGGTACTATTACTGGCCAATTGCCATCAGCCCCATTCACGTAGTCAGGAAGATCAAATTACACTATGCTCTAAATGGGAATGCGGACTGTCCAGAGGTCACATGCTCTAGTGTTAATTCAAGCTTAAATCTGTAAATAAGACAGCATGCAGTAAGAGATATACAGATGCTTTGAAGCTGCTGTGATAATTTAATTTACAAGTACTAAATAAATAAAACCTTTGTTCAGTGATACAGAGATGTTGCCTCTAAAATTAGTTCAAGTACATTTGAAAAATTAGAGATAATATTTCCAAATATCTTTTGCCAGAAGTATCTGGCAAGGTGAGATAGGAGTTTAGGTACTCCTGAGAGGAAACAGTACTGAAATACAAGAAAATTTGCCAGATCTGAAAGTAAGTGATGATCCTGAATATTTAAGATTCAGTTTTACTCAAAAATCATTTCAACGTGGCTACCATTTTATTTTACTACTTTAAAGTCAAGGAAGTAAACAAAACAAAACATAAATAAAATAAACATAAATAAAGTTCATTCCTAGAAGGCTGGCATACAGATGTCATGAGAAATGTTCCTGACAAAAAAATCAACATGCAGGATTGATCAAATATGTATGGGGTTTAAGTTTTCTTTAGAGAAAGTAGATAGGACTCAATTCAGAAATACAAATGAGGATCAAAAAGAAGCATGCCAGAAACAGATTAACAGTATACAAGGAGAAAAATGTTACTATAATTCCAGGTCTTCAGCCTTTTGATGAACTCAAGACAGTCACAGTCTGTGACCACAGAGAACAGTATGGGTATACCAATTCAAAACTATTATAATTGGAGATAATGGAGACAAATCTTGTTGTTCTTCATGGCTGTGGATAACACAGAATTTAAGATTAAATACTTTGGCTTTGCTGAAAATGGGTTGAATGAAATATACTATATAAAATATACTATACATGTAACAAACATTGTCAGTGACTATCAGTAGCAATTAAGCATTACAAGAAAGGTACTTACAGCCACTAACATTTGATATATTTGACAAGGGACTACAAGGTTATAGATATACACTCAAAATTCAGATTACCAAAATTCAGATTACTCTGGAAAGATTAGATGAAAGGGCTTGTTTGATACACATACCACAATAACACATACCACAATAAAAGATACTTAAGGTCATAACAAATTTCAGAACAAGGAAAGACATTCATTGCATAGAGTTAAGATAAGTTAGCAATGCATAAGACTAATGGTATAAAAAATATAGCAGAAGATGACTAGCAAGCACAGTAAAATGTGTCAAAAATAAAAATTTTAAATATAATATAGTGTTAATCTGCAGAGACTGTGGTGGAAACAACCCACATGGAATTGTTTGTCTTGCATGTATGAACTGCAAAAATCCAAATTTCTTCATAAAATTTGCAGATTAATAAAACAGGACAAATATATCATAGCTGAAAAAAAAGATTACACTGGCAGAATACCAAAGAGAGATACTTTGAAAATAACAAGGTTAACAGTTAAAAATCAGGCAATGAAAATGAAAACTCAGTAACAGGCAATACTCTTTGTGACACCCGTGCACTGGCCCAGTAATCAAAGAGCCTCAATCCTCACCACTAAACACCAGTGAGGGGCTTCCACATTTGGAAGGATAACAAATACACACACAGTAAAGTACAATTTACCTTAAGAGCACACAGAGATCATAGTCAGTCAGTGGCTGGTTTCTTCCTTTCTCTCCAGATCCCCAAATAAGAGAACCCCAATAGGACTCCCCACCGGCACAGCTATAAGGTCCAGATCTCAGCCTAGTGGTCAAGCTAAAACATCCAGCACCCTCTCTGTCCTGCTTTGTATCCCTGCCCAAGTAGCTGACACACACACACACACTATGAGTTGTATACAAACACACAGACACTTCCGGGGAAGGCTGGCACAGGATCTCCAGCTATGCCCCTTCTGCCGAGACTATACGGTAGTACCACTCGCCACCAAACACTAACATCAGCTACTAATAAGGCCCTTATCAAAGGGTGTCCAATTATTACTGTGCAATAGTATTATCCAAATGGGAAGTGTGATGAACAGCAAGGCTTATTTGGAGTGGCTTGGAGAGTATCACTATATACATGCACTGTACTCTAGAGCTTAAATTATCTTAACATAAAACAGCCACAGTTGAAAGGTTTAAAAATATTTAATAATAAATATGAACACAAGACAATACTTCTTACTACACAGTGCTAGTCAAGAGTTCAGAGAAAATGCTTAAAATAATACAGTAGAAAAGTTCTGACATCAATACAGAAAACAGCTAGACTAGACTTCCTATTACCTATCTATATCCAAGAGCAAACACAGTTCAAAAATAAACTTACAAATACAGCAAGGCAGTGGTGGTGATGATGTCAGTTCTGAAAACAAATGCAAAATGCCCTCATTCTCTCTCTCTTCTCTGTCCTTAAATTGATAACACAGTACCACAGACTCACTCATTTCAGATTACATCATTATTCTCAGTTTCCCAGGCTAACGGAAACTCAGAGTGTAACAGCCCTTTTGATCTTGCAGCTGGTCAGGAAGCCAGAGCAATAAAAGACATTATACATGTAAATTCTAGCCATTAACTCTGGTCTCAAAACAATAGGAAGAATTCCTTTATTCAGACATCTCAGTTCCGAGTTTTGAGATCAAACAATTATACAATGCTTGACTTATCAGCTTTCCTCCGGCAGACTGCAATGTGGTTACATTTTTGAAGTTCGACATTTATCATAATTTTCTTACATTTAAGAGAACAAGCATGTGGCTTACATTAATATTTACAAATGACAGAATTATGTACAAAATCCTATCTAGCTATGCTGGCAGCCTTCACATATCATAACCCCCCCCCCCCAGAGAACTTAAGCTAGTTTTTCAAATGACCCTTGAGAAACATTGCTTGAGAGGGTTAGGTCTGAGTATACCTTACCCCATTCCCTGTCTTGAGAGCCCACCTGCCTTGGCATTGCTAATCCCACTGCGGTGTGGCACTGACATATATGGTTGCAACCCTAGACAGCATCTTAGCAACTTGTTATTTTGCTGGCTGGTTCTGTGTAACTATGTTAGGGGATTGTGGTCTGTAACTACTGTGAATTTTCTTCCATACAGATAAGGCTGAAGTTTCTTCAGTGCCCACATTATGGCTAGACATTCCTTTTCTACAGCTGCATAGCATTCCTCCCTGTGTTGGAGCTTATGAGTGAGATAAACCATGGGTGCTCTTCTCCCTCTGAAGAAATCTGGCTAAGTACAGCCCTCACCCCATGGTTCAAAGCATCCACCTGCACAACAAATTATTTACTGTAATCTGGATTGGCTAACACAGGGAGTCCTCCCAAAGCTTCAAGCTTCTGGAATGCATGAGAACATGCTGTGGTTCACCTTACCTTATCTGGCCTGTTCTTGTCAGGTATGTGAGGGGAGTAGCTATGTTACTAAAACTGTGGACGAACTTTCTGTAGTACCCTGCTGTCCATAAGAATGCCCTCACCTGCTTTTTGGTAACAGGTGCAGGCCATGCCTGAATGGCTTCCACTTTGGCAGGTATTGGCTTGATCTTACCACTCCCCATGTTATGTCCCAGGTAGGAGACCTCTGCCATACCCACCTGACATTTGCTGGGCTTAATGGTCAACCCTGCCCTCTGTAGTCTGCCCAGCACCTCCCTGACATGCTGAAGGTACTCTTTTCATGAATGGCTGTACATGGCAATATTGTCTAGGTAAGCAAGGGCAAACCCTCCTGCTCCTGCTAGGATATGATTTACTAGCCTCTGGAAAGTTGCTGGGGCTTTCTTCATCCCAAAGGACATCTTTGTGAACTCATACAAGTCAAAGTCAAAAAGAGTCACAAAGGCTGACTTCTCTATAGCACTGGGAGTTAAGGGCACCTGGCAGTAACCCTTAGTAAGATCAATGTTTGTAAGATACTTAGCCTCATCCAGCTGCTCTAGGGCCTCATCTGTCCTAGGCATGAGGTAAGCATCTGACTCTCTGTGATTAATTTCCTGTAGTCCACACAGAACCTGGTCCTGCCACCTTTGGCACCAGCACCACTGGGGAGGCCCAGGGACTATTGGACTCGAATTACCCCCTAGTCCCTGCATTTCCTCTCTCAGAGTCTGTTGGACTCTCTCAGGCATGCTATAAGGGGCCTGTCTAATAGGCCTTTGGGGTGCTGTATCCACCTGGTGCTGCTCCAAGTGGGTGTACCCAGGTTTCTCAGTGAACATGTCCCCAAACCCCTGTAACACTGCTCGGATTTCTTGAACTTGGGTAGGACATATATCTGTTGGGACATTGCTACCCCTTCCACTGAGGTGTCAGCGTGGGCCTCAATGAGTAGATCAGTCACCAGATCTCCCTCAGACTCCTCCTGCAATCCACTGCAAATACTCAGCACAAGGGCCTCCCTATCATGGTAAGGTTTCATCATGTTAACATGGTACAATTTGTGTCCCTGCCTTCTGCCTAGCAGTTCTACCATGTAGTTAACATCATTTACTTTTCTTACCACCTTGTAGGGTCCCTCCCAAGCTGCTTGCAGCTTGATGTGTCTGACAGGAATGAGAACCATCACCTGCTGCCCTACAGCATACTCTCTAGCTTGAGCATTCCAGTCATACCATATCTTCTGTTGTTGGGCTGTTGCCAGGTTCTCTCCTGGGCAAAACCCATGAGTTCCCTTTGCCTTGTCCTGAGGTTTAGGACATATGCCACAACAGACTTCTTGCGAGGTTCACACTCACCTTCCCACTCATCGTGCATTAAATATAGAGGTCCCCTCACCCTCTGCCCATACAACAACTCAAAAGGGTGAAAACCTGTGGATTCCTGGGGAACCTCTCTGTAAGCAAACAGATGGGGCAAATATTTGTCCCACTCCCTCTTAAACTGGTCTGCAAATGCCTGTAGCATGGACTTGAGTGTAGAGTTTAACCTCTCAACAAGACCATTAGTCTGGGGATGGTAGGGGGTGGTCTTCAGGTGCTTCATCCCACAGTACTTCCACAGAAAAGCAAGCAGGTCTGACATGAAATTGGCACTTCTGTCAGTCAGTATTTCTTTTGGGAAACCTACCATGTTAAAAATCTCTAACAATGCATTTGCCACTTTTTCTGCCTCAATGGAGGACAAATCCAATGCCTCAGGGTATCTTGTAGCATAATTTACCACCACTAGAATATACCTTTTCCCTGTGGAACTTGGGGTACTCAGCAGCCCCACAATATCCATAGCTACCCTATGAAATGGCTCCTCAATCACAGGCAAAGGCATCAAAGGAGCTCTCACATTGTCTCCTGCTTTGCGTACCTTTTGGCACTGCTCACAGGTCCTGCAGTACCCTGTTACATCTCTGGAAATTCCAGGCCAATAGAAGTTCTGCATAATATGCCTCTTTGTATGTTTTATGCCCTACAAAGGGAATATCATGGGCTATGGCTAGAAGTGCCAGATGGTAGGCTCTAGGCACTACCAACTGCTGTATCCTCTCACCTTGTAGCCATCCCTGAGGGGTCCACTCTCTATGCAGTTACCTTTTGTCCCAGTATAGAGATTCCCCCTTCCCTTGAGAATCAGCTGCCTCACTAGCTACCTGCTTCAGGCTTGCAATGTAGGGTCTAAGAGCTGAGCCTCTCTCAACTCTCTCTTTGTAACCCTTCTCAGCTCCCCTTCCAGAGGAAGTCTGGCATCCTCTGACCTACTTCCATAGGTGGGCGAGTGTATGTCAGGTCACCACTTTTGAAGGGTTGACAGACCTTTTGGTGAGGGAACAAGCCCTTAACATGATCTGGTTAGCTGATAAAGACAATTTGCTACTTCAGATCAGTTGGGGAAGAAGGGAGACCTATACCAGGCAAGTAGGATAACCCTGCACAGGGAGGGGACCCCCAGTACTGCTCATGGGTCTAAAGGAACCCATGGTGGGCAGCACAGACTGCCACAACAGAATCTGCCAGTAGCAGGTGATGCCACTAGTCCAGATACATGTCCAGGAGCTAGGGTTAAATGTTTTGAATGCAACCACTGGGGCCATGTGGCATACAGGTGTCCACGGAAGCAAGGTGGGGAACAAAAGGTGAGGAAGCCATTAAGTGGGAAAGACAAAATGCCAACAGTAGGTTGTCTTGAGACAACAGGGGTACCGAACTACCATCCTGCAAATGCACTGTTAGGGAAGGATTTGGATGAGGCAGTACCATGTGCTTATGCAGTTGCACGCAGTCAGACTAGGAGACAAGCATGTGTGTCTGGTAGCTTGGGGGAGACCCAGACAGACTGCATACTTGCAGCCAGAACTGAAGTGGTTATTTCAGGGAGTAAGCTAAGCTGTAGCAGTGAGACTGAAGGTGAGCCACAGTTGCTTGAGGGTACTGATGGTCCCTTGGACAGAGTGACTGCAAAGGTAAAGGTGAGTAGTAGTACCCAGGCTGACAGTGAGGCACCACTGTCAGAGGATGCCAGACTTTCTCAACATTGAAAGGCTGGAAGCAGGTAGCTAGGGAGGCACCTGATTCTCAAGGAAAGGAGGAATCTGTATACTGGGCCAAAGGGTTATTATACAGACAGTGGACCCCTGAGGGATGGCTAGAAGGTGAAAGAGTATAGCAGTTGGTAGTGCATACAGCCTACCATCTGGCACTTCTAGCCATAGTCCATGATATTCCCATTGCAGGTCATATGGGCATAAAACATACAAAGAAGTGTATTATGCAGAACTTCCATTGGTCTGGAATTTCCAGAGTTGTAACAATGCAGGACCTGTGAGCAGTGCCAAAAGGTAGGAAAGTCAGGAGACAAGGTGAGAGCTCCTTTGATGCCTTTGCCTGTGATTGAGGAGCCATTTCAAAGGGTAGCTATGGATATTGTGAGTCCTCTGAGTACCCCAAGTTCCACAGGGAAAAAGTATATCCTAGTGGTAGTAGATTATGCTACACGATACCCTGAGGCAGTGGCTTTGTTCTCCATTGAGGCAGAGAAGGTGGCAAATGCGTTGTTAGAGATTTTCAGTAGGGTAGGTTTCCCAAAAGAAATACTGACTGACAGAGGTGCCAATTTCATGTCAGACCTGCTGGCTTGTCTGTGGAAGTCCTGTGGGGGTGAAGCACATGAAGACCACCCCTATCATCCACAGACTAATGGTCTTGTTGAGAGGTTAAACTCTACAATCAAGTCCATGCTATGGGCATTTGCAGATCAGTTTAAGAGGGAATGGGACAAATATTTGCCCCATCTGTTGTTTGCTTACAGAGAGGTTCCCCAGGAATCCACAGGTTTTTCACCCTTAGAGTTGCTGTATGGGCATAGTGTGAGGGGACCTCTAGATTTAATTTGAGATGTGTGCAAGTCTCACAAGGAGTCTGTTGCGGCATACATCCTAAACCTCAGGACAAGGCTCAGGGAACTCATGGGCTTGGCCCAGGAGAACCTGGCAGAAGCCCAACAAAAAAAGGTGTGGTATGACAGGAATGCTCGAGCTAGAGAGTATGCTGTGGGGCAGCTGATAATGGTTCTCACTCCTGTCAGACACAATAAACTGTAAGCAGCTTGGGAGGGACCCTACAAGGTAGTAAGAAAGGTAGGTGATGTTAACTACATGGTGGAATTGCTAGGCAGGTGGCAGTGGCACAAATTGTACCATGTTAACATGATGAAACCTTACCATGATAGGGAGGCCCTTGTGCTGAGTATTTGCAGTCGATTGCAGAAGGAGTCTGAGTGAGATCTGGGAACTGATCTCCTCAGTGAGGCTCAGGCTGACACCTCAGTGGAAGGGGTAGCAATGTCCCAGCAGCTATCTCCTACCCAGGTTTGAGAAATCCGAGCAGTGTTGTAGGAATCTGGGGACATGTTCACTGGGAAACCAGGGTGCACCCACTTGGTGCAGCACCAGGTGGATACAGCACCCCAAAGGCCTATTAGGCAGGCCCTTTATAGAGTGCCTAACAGGCTCTGAGGGAGGAGGTACAGGAGATGTTGGAACTAGGGGTCAGTCCCTGGGCCTCCCCAGTGGTGCTGGTGCCAAAGAAGGATGGCAGCACCAGGTTCTGTGTGGACTACAGGAAATTAAATAGTCACACAGAGTCGGATGCTTACCCCATACCTAGGACAGATGAGGCCCTAGAGCAGCTGGGTGGGGCTAAGTATCTTACAACCATTGATCTTACCAAGGGTTACTGGCAGGTGTCCTTGACTCCTAGTGCTAGAGAGATCAGCTTTTGTGACTCCTTTTGGCTTGTATGAGTTCACAAAGATGCCCTTTGTGATGAAGAATGCCCCATCAACTTTCCAGAGGCTGATAGATCATATCCTAGCAGGAGGATTTGCCCTTGCTTACCTAGATGATATTACCACCTACAGCCATTCCTGGCCAGAGCACCTTCAGCATGTCAGGGAGGTGCTGGGCAGACTACAGAGGGCAGGGTTGACCATTAAGTTGCGCAAATCTCAGGTGGGTATGGCGGAGGTCTCCTACCTAGGACATAGAGTGGGGAGTGGTAAGATAAGGCCAGAACCTGCCAAAGTGGAAGCCCTTCAGGCATGGCCTGCACCTGTTACTAAAAAGCAGGTGAGGGTATTTTTAGGGACAGCAGGGTACTACAGAAAGTTCATCCCCAGTTACAGTACCATAGCTGCTCCCCTCACAGACCTGACAAGGAAGAACAGGCCAGATAAGGTAGTGTGGACCCCAGCATGTTATCAGGCATTCCAGAAGCTTAAAGAAGCTTTGGGAGGACCCCTGTGTTAGCCAGTCCAGATTACAGCCAAGAATTTGTTGTGCAGGTGGATGCTTCAAACCATGGGGTGGGGGCTGTACTTAGCCAGATTTCTTCAGAGGGGGAAGAGCATCCAGTGGTGTATCTTAGTCGTAGGCTCCAACCCAGGGAGGAATGCTATGCAGCTGTAGAAAAGGAATGTCTAGCCATAGTGTGGGCACTGCAGAAACTTCAGCCTTATCTGTATGGAAGGAAATTCACTGTTAAGACAGATCACAACCCCCTATAACATGGTTACACAGAGCAAGCCAGCAAAATGCCAAGTTGCTAAGATGGATCCTGGGGTTGCAAGCATATGATATGTTGGGTTCCTATTAGATGACTGAAGATGCATTATATCAAATGCATCTTGGTCGAACTTAAAACAACGAAAAGGCAAAACAGCGAACCAGCTTTTAAGCGAATTCTTTCCCAGGGAAAGAATTTGCTTGGCCACTTCCTTTACTTTACCATTTTCGGCACTGTACAATCTCGGAGTTGGTATATTTAAGTGGGGGGGGGGGCAAGTCCCCCACTTGATGTATTATTTCAATTTTCTTTTTTGGAACAGTGTTTTTTTTTCCCTTTGAAAAAAAAATCACTGTTCTGAGCTTTTGAGATTGTAAGCTTTCGCTTACATGGGTTCAATTATTCATTGTTCACTTTTTTAAGCATTCAATGATACAATATAGACCCAATATGTCAGTGCAGCACCGCAGTGGGGTTAGCAATGCCAATGCAGATGGGCTCTCAAGACAGGGAATGGGGTGAGGTACAGTCAGGTAGACCTAACCCTCTCAAGTGGCGTTTCTCAAGGGTCACTTGAAAAACTAGCTTGAGTTCTCTGTGGGGGAGAAATGTGAAGGCTGCCAGCCTACCCAGATAGAATTGTGCAGATAATTCTTTAATTTGTAAATATCAATGTAAGACACACAGGCTTGTTGTCTTAAATGAAAAAATACTGTTACAAAAATATGGCAACAGTGCTCTCTACTGACCCCGTAAAGGCATGTTGTGACCCTTTGATCTAAAGTCGGCTCCAGTCCGTCTAGATGAAGACATTCTTTATATTGTTTTAACCAAGACTTAAATTGCTAGATTTAAACATGCAAATGTATTTTTATTGCTATGCTTCCTGACCAGCTGCAAGACAACACAAGGAGATGTTAAAAATGTAAATGTAGTAAATGTGTAACCTGGGAACACCAGGAAGTGTAAAAGAAATGATGTAATGGGAACAAGGACTGCAATAGCAATTTAAACAGAGAGAACCAGAGAATATTAAGCATTTTTGTCTTGACAATCCAACTCACAGCACTGTCTTGCTCTAGATGTAAGTTATCTTGAACTTGTGTTTTCTTTTAGAAATAGCTAGGAACTAGAAAGATTAGACTAAGTGTTTTTCTGTGATGTCAGAATTGTACTACTGATTTATTTTAAGTATTTCTGTGTGATCTCTGAACTCTTGACTAGCACTGTGTAGTTGAAAGTATTGTCTTGTGGGTTTAATTATTTATTAAATATTTTAAAACCTTTTAACTGTAGCTGGTTTTGTGTAGAGATAATTTAAAGCTGTTTAGAGTACTTGTATGCCTTTGGTAAAATTGTACAAAGTTACTCCTATAGCTTTAGCCCTGGGCTATACTACCAATTGGATAATAATATTGCACAGTAGTAATTGGACACCCTTTTAAGGGCCTTTGAGTAGCTAAGTATTAGTGGGTGGTGGTGGTAAGTGGAACTACCGTATAGTCTGGGTAAAAGGGGCATAGCTGCAGAACCTGTGCCAGCCTTCCCCAGAAGTGTCTGTGTGGTTGCATAAACTCTTATCTCAAAGTGTGTGTGTCTCAGCTACTTGGGCAGGGACACGAAGCACTGGTTGGACAGAGAGGGTGTTCGAGGTTTTAGCTTCCCCACTAGGCTGAGATCTGGACCCTATAGCTGTGCCAGTGGGGAGTCTTATTGGGGACCTGTTGAGCAAGGGAACGACCAACCCCAGATTGACTGTAATCTCTGTGTGCTCCTAAGGGAAATTGCACTTTATTGTGTGTATTTGTAATCCTTTCCTCATATACAAGATGCCCTCTCTGGTGTTCGTGGCGAGAATTGAGGCTCCTTGATTGCTGGGCCAGGGCACGGGCATCACACTATTCACACACACTTTCATCTGCCTTGTGTCTATGCTCACAAAACTTTTTCCTACAAGTTTCAGGTGTTAGCTTATAAAATTCTAACAAGCAGTTCTTAACAGCAGTATAATCAAAACAGTCAACATCAGACATTTTGGACAAAATAGTTACAGCTTTACCATGAAGTAAGGGGGTCAGGAACAATACCCAGAGCCTTTGGTCAACATCATACTGATTACATATCCTCTCAAACATATGAATGAAACTATCAAAATTATCTCCCTATGTACACTGCAGAAGTAGTTTACTGACCTTTTGTGTTTCTGGGGTTCAGTTACTCCCTTCCCCATTACCTCCATGACTCTGGTGAAGAGTTAGTATCTCCATTTTGTGCTGCCTCTGCCGCTTCTTTTCCACAGCTTCCATTTCCAAATGTCTGACCTTCAAATCAAGTCTCTTTAGCTCCACATAGATTTTTAAGAGCTCTGCACAAAGGCTGAGCTGCATTCTCCGAGTGTTGTACATCTCCACGGCCAGTCTGATCATCCTCCTGGTTGCTGTTTTCTGATGCAGCTGTGACCAAAGCTGCAATCATGTCTGCCTTAGCCAGGTTTCCCCTGCACCAGTCCTTTAGCATGGCATATCTCAGCCAAGTGGCTCCTTCTTAGCTTTCCATACTCCTCTTCTGACATGCTTGCCTGCTCTCCCTGACTAAGTTCACAAAATAAATAAAACAAAACAATTGTGATCTGAACTCTGAATATTTACTGCATGGCTGATTTAGAGTACAAAAACACCTTCAGTGATCACTGTACACAAGCTACAGGAATTCACTATCCATACAACTACAAGCCAATTAGTATGTGCCAACCAATTAATATGTGGTGTGGACATCCCACCACTGCCAAACAATTAATATGTGATGCCTGTGCCCAGTAATCAAGGAGCCTCAGTCCTCATCGCTACCACCAGTGAGAGGCATCCACATTGGGAAGGATAACAAATATACACAGTAAAGTACAATTTCTCTTAAGAGCACATAGACATCACAGTCAGTTTGGGGCTGATTTCTTCCTCTTTCCTGAACCCCAATAGGACTCCCCACTGGCTCAGCTATAAGGTCCAGATCTCAGCCTAATGGTCAAGCTAAAACCTCCAGTGCCCACTCTGTCCAACCAGTGCTTTGTGTCCCTGCCCAAGTAGCTGACACACACACACACTGAGATACGATTTATATAAAAAGAGACAGTCCTGGGGAAGGCTGGCAAAGGTTCTTCAGCTATGCCCCTTCTGCCCAGACTATATGGTAGTACCACTTGCCACCAACCACTAATATCAGCTACTAATAAGGTCCTTATCAAAGTGAGTCCAATTATTACTTTGCAATATTATCCAAATGGTGTGATAAACAGCAAGGCTTATTTTGAGTGGCATGGACAGTATCACTATATACATGCAATATACTCTAGAGCTTAAATTATCTCTACATAAGACAGCTACAGCTGAAAGGTTTAAAAATATTTAATAATAAATAAGAACACAAGACAATACTTCTTACTTACTACATACTGCTAGTAAAGAGTTCAGAGATTACAGAGAAATGCTTAAAATAATACGGTAGAAAAGTTCTGACATCAGTACAGAAAAAAGCTAGACTAGACTTCCCGTTTCCTATCTATATCCAAGAGCAAACAGTTCTGAAATAAACTAGAGCAAGGCAGTGCTGGTGATGTTGTCAGTTCTGAAAACAAATGCAAAATGCCCTCATTTTCTCTCTCTCTCTCTCTCTGTCCTTAAATTGATAACGGTGCCACTGACTCATTTCAAATTACATCATTATTCTCTGTTTCCCAGGCTAACAGACACTCAGAATGTAACAGCCCATTTGATCTTGCAGCTGGTCACATTATACATGTAAATTCTAGCCATTAACTCGTCTCAAAACAATAGGAAGAATTCTTTCATTCAGACATCTCTGCTTCGAGTTTTGAGATCAAACAATTATACAATGTTTGACTTATCAGCTTTCCTCACGCAGAATGAAATGTGGTTACATTTTTGAAGTTCAACATTTACCATAGAAGTGAAAAAGCATGTGGCTTACATTAATATTTACAAATGACAGAATTATCTACAAAATTCTATCTTCACACTCTTATTTAAAGAATGGGTGATATGTATGTCACCACTCTGCTGGGTGTTAATGTACAGGTAATGCCCAATGAAAAATGAGTCCCGTGCTTCATGGCAGCATATTAAGCTGCCATGGAGTTCAGACTGTAGTGGAGCCAATGGTCACTATTATTTTACAGTTGTTAAACAGTACTTTAAATGTTTAATGAGTGCAAAATTAAAACAAAAAAGAGGTGTGTGTGTGTGTATGAAAGTCAGAGTGAGATTGAGCAGGACATTTTACACTTGCTAAGCACTGCTTTTGCAGTTTAGTAAGTGCAAAGTTAAAACAAATGGATGAATAAAAAAAACACAAAAGTGTGTAAGTGTGTGTGTGTGTGTGTGTGTGTGTGTGTGTGTGTGTGAGAGAGAGAGAGAGAGAGATCGAGCGCTGAATGAGAGTCATTTACAGTTAAGAGATATGCATACCTCTCAACCTCTTGGCTCAAGGAGTCCTGACAAAGCTGAAAATAGTATGGGGCAAAGGCTCAAAAATAGGGACAGATTTTAAATATTGTTCTTATAAAATTAGAAAGTTGCTATACTAACAGGAATTATGTTAAAGTGCATTTTCTGAAGAGTATAAGAGTCTGAAACTCAAATATAACTCATTGTTTAGTAGCTTTATCCCCCAATGATTTAGCATCAAATCACAAATTTTATGTGGAATACACCAAAAAATGAGGAAAAAATCTGGACAATTGACAGATATGGAAGTATGAAACGTCTAATGGCTAGCACTGGTAACTGTGTAATCATGCATTTTTTAAAGGTGAGTGAGTGAGTGAGTGAGTGAGTGAGTGAGTGAGTGAGTGAGGGAGGGAGTGAGTGAGTGAGTGAGTGAGTGAGTGAGTGAGTGAGTGAGTGAGTGAGTGAGTGAGTGAGTGAGTGAGTGAGTGAGTGAGTGAGTGAGTGAGTGAGTGAGTGAGTGAGTGAGTGAGTGAGTATTAAATACTGGCCAAACATATTTTGGATGTAAAATCTTCTTCCAGCAATAGTTGCATATAGTACAGCGAACCTGAAATATTAGGCAGAGGAACTATTTTACAAGAAAAATATTAATATATATAAATATCTATTGTATGCCATGTGTCGACATGCATAATACACCGAAAGTATGACTGCAAAAAACAACAATGCAGATTCACCATGTGTTTTGAATGGCAAATAAGCAAATGCTTTTTTGCCATTCAAACACATGGAACAAATGTCAGAAATGGCTTTCCAGCAAACCATTTTCGACATTTGATCCCTCGATGTTCTTCGTATTTTGGCAATACGGGTTGCACAACAGGACGATCGCACATACCATGTGCAACAAAACAAAGGTAAACTATATATATATATATATATATATATATATATATATATATATATATATATATACACACATACATACATACATACATACACACACACACCTACATACATATAGTAATAGTAACTAAAACAAAAACTACAAAACAATTTAACAGACAGCCCATTCTCTTATGTGCAATAATGTCCTTCAGGTTGTACATTATTGTGTTGGGCATCAGAATACCCTTAAGCAGACATTATTTACACAATAGCACATACCTTGTCAGGCACTATTACTTATGTATACCATACAATTGACTTGAACAAAAAAAAAATAAGAAACTGATGTCTGTATCAGAAACATAAATATACTTATATCATTAGACACTAAGTCAGACTGAAAGTAAAAATATTGACAGAAAACACCCATGTGCATATTGTATTGGCTTAAAGAAAAATAAACTTTAAACGTAAATCTACATGCTTTTATATTTTGGGTACTTTAATATACAAAATATAGTCCATATTCAGTTAATTCTAAGATTCATATTAGAACTTGTGACTATATACATATATGATTACAATTCATATCAACATAACCAACACTGGAATATTTCTAGACAACGTGACTAGAATACATGTTTTTTTTTTTTTTTATCATTTCAGGTACACTACAATAAACCTTTTGATCTTGCTCAAATACTAAACACACATCAAAAGGCAGTTTCAAAAAGAAACAGGTATAGAAGTTTACTTACAAAATATGAAGACTTACCATTTGAGAAGATTATCTCTCTAGCCATCTATTTTATAAAGCAGAAAATGGGAAACTGTGAAACATGCTGGGAAAATATTTAAATATAACAGCAGAATGTGCAGTTTTCAGAAACCTCGTTCTATCAGAGACAAGAGAAAACAAAAAAAAATGGCCCATGCAGCACAATGTGATGCATTTCCCATTAACAACAAATGCTGTGAAAGGGATAAAACTAAATCAATATAGCACAAACATCGTAAACATGAATGCTGCAAGAATGACACTACCATTTGATCATCATCAGAACAGTCTGTTGCAAAAGGCGCAAGGGTTTTTCATCCTTGTTTCTTTATACAAGACATCAGTACAGACTGCACATATGAGACACAACTACATGTTCTAAAAATAAGAATACTTGCAATAGAAAATATTTGATTCCATAATATTGACAGCATTATAGAAGACTGCTGAACAGTTTAATGTGCCAAGGAAACATAACTCCAGTATACAAGTTCAGATATCAGAATGCCACCAAACTATATTGGTAGCTATGAACTTTAATTTCTCTTAGCCAATCAACAGGTCTGACAACTACCTAATTGAATATGGTTACAGATCAGTCACAGTTGTCTTGATTTTTTTGACTTGGTAATGTTAAATATTGACAAGACTTTGTCAATTTCTGGTACAAATGTTCATAGATAGCACAGACAAAACAGTCAGAAATGCAAATATTGAAGATGTTTCCCATTATCAAAAACGTTATGTCAGGCTAAAGGAACACAAAAGTGCACCCCATCCAAGAACTGGAGTCTTCCCAGAAAGTCTTACATTTATTTATAGTTACGTCTGTAGGGAGAACTGCAATTTACTGTTAAATGGCTACTAATCTTTTAAAATATACATACGAAGTTGTACTAAAGCTGAACTTAATAAACATAAATGTGAAAAAGTTGCAATGTATTCATCTTGGATAATTAGTGGCAGTGTGAATTGAAGTTCAGTCTTTATGAGAAGCCAAGGATGCATGGGGGAAGGTAAGAAATGTACTGAAACTATTGTAGTAACTTTCTTGATCTGTTGTAAATTAAACAGATTGTTCAGGGATTTAAAGAAACTGTCTTGATCATCTTTCAAAGTACAGTTAAACGAATTTAAAAAAGACAACCCATGCCAGATGTACAATTGTACTGTAACTGAGTTTCAAGGAATATGCACAGAATAGGTCAAATATGGATAAACTTACAAGATGTAAAAATGATATGGAAAAGGCCCAAATGCTGTAATATACATCCAAGTGAGCAGTCTTGGAATCCAAAAAAATGACCTGGTTTGTTGTATGTTATACTCAGCTCCGATAATGAAAGAAGGAAATCCAAATAAAGATTGCCTTGCAAGAAATGAAGGTGGTTTTATAGCGAGTGCCCAAATGCAACACACTTGCATTTCACAACATACAAAGAGAATAAAGGTGAACCATGATGGAATATAACTGTTGTATCTCATGCCATGAGGAAGTCAAAAGGAGCCCAACTAAGGGCTCTGTCACTATTGTGGTTAAACTGAAAACCAAACTTATAAGGATAAAAGAGGTCATGTGCTATCAGAAAGAATAAATCTGCATATACACTACCTTTGTGATAGATCACCTATAAAAGGAAGGTTAGAGACAGGCTAGTGCAATTAATTAATATATACTTTAAGAAAACAATTAAGAAATGCTGTACTGATCAACAACAGAAAACAAAGACAGTGGCATATACACAATGTATTATTACACCAACATAGGTTTTGTAATTACTCAAGCTTTCAGGCTAGCAGGAGCACTTCAGCAGAAGCTATACCCCTAACAACGGGCTCCTGTTGGCCAGAAAGCTTCACTAATTGCAAAACTGATATTCGTCCAATAAAGATATTATATTATGTCTGCATTCCAGTGTCTGTAGTATGTATTTTATGCTAACTTTTAAGCCATTTCTTACAACTTGCAACCCAGCCTTATTTATAAGCTTAGTTTTTGCAAAAAAGAATATACTTTTGTTTGCACAGATCCATAAGCAGACGCACACTCACATATTTATTTATTTATTTATTTTACATTTGTTAACCGGGCTGGTCCAACTGGATACATGTCCATTTTCAGTGGAGGCCCGGGGAGAAAAGCTCCGCTATCTACTATATGTCAAAAAATACAAAAATGTACAATACTAAACAATGCAAATAAGCCTCAAATCACAGGATGTTCAGGAATCAGTGGAGAGACAAAGACATAGGTGGAAAGTAAGTTCATGTAGACATAGTTTGTAACAGAAATAATTATATTATTGATAGTTTAACAATAGAAATTTACTAAAGTCAGTATAAATAGGGAGAGATAGTTACTCAACAGAGTTGGAAAGTGTGAAGTAGTAGAAATTGAGATAAGGAGGAGAGGTGGCAGGAGAAGTGAGGAAGAAAAAGGTCAGCTAGGGTTAATACAAGAGCATATCCTGTGGTTGGTTAGGAAGTGTTTCAGTTTAGTTTTAAAAAGTGGAATTGAAGTAAGGTCGGTGAGGTCTTGAGGAAGTTTATTCCATATTTTGCCAACTGAGTTGGAGAATGTGGAGTCTCCTGCAGTGTTCTTTGATAGAGAAGTTTGAATCAGTGTTTTATTAGAGGAGCGTAGGTTTTTCAGGTTGTTATAGGGTTTTATTAGGGTGGAGAGCATAGGAGTATTCTCAGGGTGTTGAAGGGCTTTGTGGGCAATAGTGAGTTGATAGTATTTGGGGTAACTCCAGCCACCCTAGTTTTAGGAGGTTCAGGCAATGATGTGTTTTATATGGAGAGGCAGTGGCAAATCTGGCAATGTTGTTGTATGCTGATATAAGTTTATTGAGGTTATGTTTTGAAAGATTAGTATAAATGGGGGAAGCGTAAAATAGGGTGGAGATTAAATGGGTTCGAGCTATGGTGGTTCTAGCTTCAGGAGTTAGGAAAGATTTGATCCTGTAGAGAGAACCTAGTTTTCTATTTGTTATTTTTATGATTGAGTTGATATAAGAATCAAATTTTAGATGGTTATCAATAGTAACACCCAAGAGTTTGGTTGTTTGGTCTGGAGTGATGAGGGTGCCATTGTTAGAAGTAAGTGTGAAGTTAAAAGAGGGAGACAGGTGTGTGGGTGCAAAGAGGAGGAGCTTGGTTTTCTTAGGGTTGAGGAGGAGACAGTGGTTAGTGAACCAATTCTCTATGGTGGTGAAAGTTTTTTGGGTAAGGGAGTGGAGGTCAGCTTGGTTGTTGGCATAACAAATAATGGTGGTGTCATCAGCATATTGAATACAAGTAGAAAGAGGGGTGGCAAGATACAGGTCATTAATAAATGTGGAAAAAAGCAGAGGACCTAAGATGGAGCCCTGAGGGACCCCAATAGTGGTAGGGAGTAGGTCAGAAAGATGGTTGTCCCATAAAACAGCTTGTTTCCGATTGTGAAGATATGACGTAAACCAATTTATGGCAAGATTGTCAAGTGAGAGAGATTTTAATCGATGTAAGAGGAGTTGGTGATTGACCATGTCAAAGGCTTTTGACAGGTCTATGAAAAATACAGAAGAAAGAATATTATTATTGCGGTTTGTGTTAATGGAGTCAATAAAGGATAGCAAGGCTGTGGTGGTGCTATGGAATGGACGAAAGCCATGTTGGCAACTGGCAAGGAGATTATTATGTAGGAGGTGATTAAGCAACTGTTTGTGGATGCATTTCTCCATAATTTTTGCAATGGGAGATAGCAGCACTATGGGGCAGTAGTTGGAATACTCAAATGAGTCACCCCCTTTGAAAAGAGGGATGATGTATGAAATTTTCCAGACTGAAGGTATAGTGCTTTCTTTTAAGGTCCTATTAATTAGTATGGAGACTGGGTAGGCTAAAGCATTTGCCCCTAGCTGGAGATATTCAGCTGGTAATTTGTCAGCTGAGGGGGTTGAAGGTTTGAGTTTTTGAAGTAAATAAAGGATGTAGGAGGTGGGTATGGGTTTAAGTTGAAATGGTGGAGAAGTGCAGCTTGGGTTAGCTAGTGTAGAGGTGTCAGGGCTTAGTTGGTTAGCAAGTTTATGTATTGCAGAAGTAAAGAAAGTATTGAATGCATTTGCTGTTTGTAAGGGGGGGAGTCTGGGTTGGAGCCAAGAGGATTAGGTGTTGCACCTTTGCCAGGGGAAAGTAGTGTGTTAATAGATTTCCAAAATGTGTGTGGTTGGAGGTGGGGGGATTGCTGTAGTCAGGTATAAAAGCTCTTTTTATCTTCTAAGATAGCTAGCTTTGTCATATTTCATTTTTGTTTAAAGTTAAGATGATCTAAGGAGTTTTTAGTGCTTAGCCATTTAGTCCAGGCTTTATTCTTGCTATGGATTAGCTGTCTTGTATTGCTTGTAAGCCATTGAGCTGTCTTACATTTCATGCGTATAGAACGCAAGGGGGCATGATGATCAAGTATAGTAAGAAAAGTAGTTAACAGCTTCATCTATAGGGAGAGTTTTAAGAGGTGACCAGTTGACTAGCCTAAGTTCTGTTTGAAACTGATTGATATTAAAATGTTTTTTGTTACGAGATAAGCGAATAAGGGGAGTTATGGCTAGATGTGTTTTATGCCTAATAATATATGTTAGAGCGTGGTCACTGAGGTCATCTGGGAGGATTCCAGTAGAGTATTTTTGTTGGGAACTATTTGTTAGTATCCAGTCAAGTATGGTTTCTTTGTTATTAAATTTGTTTGTTCTAGTTGGGGAGTTAATGCTTTGATGGAAGCCATGCAAATTAATAAGGGTAGATGGATTAGTTTGTTTGCATAAGTTCCAGTCAATATTAACATCACCTAAAAGTATTGATTCTTGAAGGAGATTAAGTGAGAGCCAGCTTAGTAGGTCTTCTAATATGGTAGAATTGCTGCCTGGGGGAAGATAAGTACAGATAATATTGATAGATTTGTGAGGGTTGAGGTACAGTTTGGACATAATAATTTCAACATTAGAGTCATGTGGAAGGGTATGGTTTATTTTACTTACTTCCAGACCATTTTTAAAGAGAATGGCTACACCGCCTCCTTTTTTATTTAGGCGATCTTGTCTAAGGATGTTATAGCCAGGGGGGGATAATTTCATTATCTTTTATTGTAGGTTTGAGCCATGTTTCTGTAAGACAGAGGATGTCGAATTGCTGGACTTCAAGTAGAGCATGAATAGCAGGGACTTTATTGGAGATGCTGCGGATGTTTAGATGAGCTATAGAGAGCGATTTGGGTGGTTTAGTATCTGGTTTAGATGTAGTTGTAACTTGTAGCCTTATGGGGGATTGTGGGGAGATGTTGGGGCCAGAGTTGGGGTGTATGTCCCCAGCAATCAATGAGAAATTTGGTACAAGGTGGTTAAATTGTAAGGGTTTGTAGTAGAAAATGTGTTTTTTGAGGTTATGAATAAGGTATTTAATGTGAGAAAGACGATATTTTGGCTCGAGATACGAGTTACTATATATTGGACTGAGATGGGTTGTGGTTAGAGTAGGGGTAGAAGCTAGGGTGTGCTTGTGTGTGATGCAAAAAGTGGGATGAGATAATAGCTCATATGAGGTTATGAGATAGGTAGAGGAAAGAGTAGTTAGAAGAGTAAGCATTAGCAGAGGAAGGTATTGGTTGGACATGAGTAGAATTAGAGATAGTGAATAAATGTATGTGTTCAGGCTTGGAAATGAGTGTTTGAGGGAGGAGACTAGTTTGAATAGGGTGGGGAGAGGAAGAGGTTTTGATTGGATATGGGTGGGGAGGGGTGTGGCTGTATAGGAATAAGTGTAGAGGTCCTAGGGGCGGGTGGGATTTGGGGGCAGGGAGGGGAGCAGAGTGAGCCCGGAGGGTGAACAGAGTGGGAAGACACAAAGGAGTATAAGATGGCTCAGAGGAAAACAATCAGTTAAGTAGAACAGCAGGTAAGTAAAAGCAGTTAGTGAAGATGGCGTAATGTAAAGGGGTTTTGCTGAGCAGATTTCTAGAAGGCAAGTAAAAATAAGCTGGTGGTTTGGTAAGGGCCAGGGGAAAGGAGAAGTATATTTAATGGACAAAAGTTGCAGGCAGAAGTCAGTGTAACAGGAATTTGTAGTAATAAGCTGAAAGAAAGAAAAAGGTCTGGTGTACAGGGTGTAGGGGGCTGGAGCGATTGGCTGCTGGCAGTCCCGGGTAAGTAGATAGACTAGGCACACAGGTGAATAGTTAGGATTAAACATATAGTATTAACATACTTTGATAGCCCTTTCTTTTATGTGTAGAAGATGGCCCAGACAAATTTCAGGGTTGGGGGTTAGTGGTCACAGTTCTGGTCTTGCAGGAGGGCCGAACTCTTATATTGTAGATAGTAGGGTCCGGAATAGTTGTAAAGAATATCTGAGAGAGTGAGGGAGATAATGAGGAAAGAACAAGAGAGCACTTGTAAACTTCTACCAATTATAAATTAAAGTGCAGTACTAAACATTAATATCTTTAGCATCAAATTTTCTAAATGAAAAATAGCTGATATATTTTAGATTCTTGGTGAACAACTAATATACATTATGCGCATCATATACACACTGAAATATCATGATGTATTTTAATGTCACAGTTACTACATAAAAATTGACCCAGTTTATTAACCCATTAGATGTAAATATAATTTTCAAGGGTGACCCAGGATCACTATCTAAGTGACTTGCTCAGTCATAAAGCATGAAAATGGAGTCTAATGGAATCAAACCCAGGATAATAGAACAGACACGAATCCAGCATTAGGTGACTTAGCCAGATGCCTAGAGCCCATGTTGGCTGGGGAGGGCCAGGCTTCCCTATAAAAATAAAAAAAAATGTCTCTAAATAAAAAAGCCCCAGCATTAGGACCTCATGGGCGACATTGAACATCTTTAAGCCCCAGAAACCTCATCATTAGGGAAATGACAATATCCTAAACCATGGGACCTTTAAGTGAAAGATAGCAATGTCCGTTGGTGGTTTAAATGGAAGATGGCAATGTCTATGGGAGGTTTAAGTGAAAGATGGCAATATCCATAGGGGATATACACAGCAACAGCATAGGCTCATAATGACAGATATGAAAACAAACAGATTGTGCGTGTGTGTGTATGTGTGTGTGTGTGTGTGTGTGTGTGTGTGTGTGTGTGTGTGTGTGTGTGTGTGTGTGTATATAATGTCCTAGTCAGGGGCACTGTCTATTGAAGTGACTTCGCTCGGAGTTAGACCCTGAACCTTAATAATTATGTGCAGACAAATGGCTTAAACCTCCACATGAACTGCCAGGTCTCCACTAATTTTCCCCTTTTTTTTTTTTTTTGGTAGATCTCTAGGGATTACAGTCTGTCAATGCTAGTCAAAGAATTTCACAGCTGTTTTGTTCAGTGCCAGTGGTGCAACAGGTGCCACATTTGATTTTGGTGCACAGAGGCTGTGGGTTCTCTTCCCACACCAGGCAGATCAGTTAATGACAGTATTGTGCAGCATAAGGGGAAATAGAGTGCTGTACTCGAGTTTGTTCTCTTTTGGATGAGATACCTAGTAACCGGAACCTCTTGTCAGTTTGTCAGCTATTCTCTTCTGTATATCACCAGCACACTGGTCATGTAACAGACAATTTATTCTTCAAGTGCAGCAGGCATGGAATTTGTGGATGAAACACTAAAATGCAAAGTTGTTTGCCAGCAGCAACCTCTTCATTAGTTACAGTTCTCCTTAATGAGGAATTATTCAGATGACTTTTACTTCTCTAGAGATTGTGCATTTTGACTGATATTGGTGGATTCTAATGCAGCAGATTTAGTGGCCTCTTATGGTTGAAATGTTCTGAAATTGGCACATTTGTTACTATTGGTTCATACATTCTGTTTCATTGCTTACTGGAAAAACATTCAAAACTACAAATTTAAAACACTCTTTAACAAGTAGTACTGTATTATACAAGGAATATAATTTAATGCATGGAATATAATTTAATACAATCAGGAGGGTGAATCAAAGAACACATGCATGTATGTATGGTCTTAGAAAAATGTGTGCAGGGTCCCCATGGTTTGAAAACAGCTCAAAGGTACACGATCTGTAACTACCCAAATGCATTTTCCATTTTCAATTAATGTGAGTTGCAAGGGCAGAGATGTTTACTGTTGTTCATGCTAAGTCTATTTTCATTATGATAATGTATAGTTTTGTTTAGCAAATGGCTGTCAGTGTTTATGCTATAAAATTTGAAATGAAAGTTTTAAAATCACATCCAAATACCTGTAATCATTGCAGAAGTAAAGAACAAAAATAGTACGCACACTGACCGGTTTGAACAGTGTTTATGGGAACTGGTGAAAAACAACCAAGTAATGAGATGCTGAAATGACTGCCTGCAGGGGGGGGGTCTGATCCATTACTCTACTTAGGGCCTCATTTGACCATGATCTGGGTGTGCAACAGGATGAAGCACAACAGCAGTTCCTAGTTATAATCTTTTCTGCACTAAACTGCCAGCTGATAATGCAAGATCACACCTATTATTTATGAATAGAGTGCGATAAAATGAACATATGCACAATGAAGCAATATACTTATTTATCCAAATCACTATCAAAAAATCTTTAATAAGTTAATTTATTGATAAGAGTTAGTTGCATACAGAACTGCATGTTTTACCAGACCTTTGTGACTCCAGATAACGGAAGGCTGTTGCCCTTATATATTATTACTAGACAGCAGAGCTTGCAGCAACAAACTCAAGGAAGTATTTCAGGTCTTCCAGCACGCAGTGTCCTTAGACTTAATGACTTTCCTTGTTTTTAAGTTAAGTTAATTTTAGAAAATCTCTTACTATAACTTATTACATTTGTTAAAAGAGTTATATTTCTGACTCGTGGTGAGTTGTGTGGAGACAGACTGCTGCCTTGTATACCTAAATAAGGAAAATAAACACAAATTACACCATTTTAAATATAGACTAAGTTCTTTACACAGAAACAATAACCAATAGCCAAGGATACATGACACCAGTGCAGCAGAAAAGCAGATGAGATGAGTACAGTACAAAATAAGATTTAAAGGCAAGCCAGACACTATAAAAACTTACCTGATAAGAGGGGTTCTAGCACTGTGGTGAATGTCAAGCACTGTATCCTGATATATAACCAGATGGATCAGGTAATCTAGAGCATATCAGGCCCTGTACTCTGACCTATCAATAGGGTCTAGCACAAGACAGCACTGTGGGTTATGCAGCACACTGTACACTGTCCTGACTAGACGGATTAGATACTGTGGAACATGCTGTGTGTTGTGCACTGATCTTATCAGATACATTGAGCTCAGGACAGCATTCTGGACATGACAAGTACTGTAAACTGACCTGAACAGGTGGGACTGCCATTGCAGAGCATACCAGAAACTGTACTGTGTCCTGACCCAATGAGTCCAACACAGGACAGCACTGTGGGATGCATCAGGCACTTTACACTGACCTGACTAGATAAGTCATAACAAAATTGCATTGCAAGGCATGCCCTGACAGTTGCTGTACACTGAACTAACCATAGGTGTTAGGCATTTGGGGCATGCCTTACACTAAAATGACCATATAGACCCAACTCACAATGACCCTGTGAGTAGTCTTACCAGTTGTTGTTCACTGACTAGACAGGTCCAACATAGGAAAAAATGTCATGGCATGCTAGGTCCCATATATTGACCTGGTCACCCAAAGCAATGCAGCAGAGGTGCAGTTATTAAAATGAATCTATTTACACATGACGAGCCTATGCTGTGGTCAGCAGTGAGTGGTTAAATGCTAAACATGCTATGAATATTCCCAGGCAGAAACAAAATTTGACATGGGTGGAATACATCATTTGTTGGTTAAAGCCGGAGACTGTATCATACTGGTGAGGCTGCTGAAGGAATCAGTCAATATAACATGGATCGTGTAATTTAGTCACTCACTCATCGAGTCTCAGAGACTTGGGCTACTGAAGGAAAAAAAAATACATTGAAACAAAAGTAAAAGCCACCATCTGCCCCTAAAGGTATATTATGCAACATGGCTGCCTGCTGAAATTCTTATGTCCATAAATGCAATCCTCAGAAGACCAAAATTACTAGTGGAAATGAAGAAATACATATTAAAATGCGAGATTCTGGCACATTGGAGTTTATTTCTTTCCCTGTGGTAAAGGGATCTTGGCATTTGCGGCTTTGGCAACTGCCTCAAAGAAGTCGATCAGGTTCAGAAGGCATGATCTGCTTTTCACAAACCTGAACTGGGTGGGGTCCAGAGTTTGGAGGTTACCAATGTCTTTGTTTATGAGTTCCATGATGATACGTTCCATGGCTTTGCAGACCAGTCTCGTCAGGCTAATAGGGGAATAGTTCCCAGGATCAGTGGTGGCTCCCCCTTTGGGGTGTGGGACAACTGTTGCTGTGCACCATTCAGTGGGTGCAAAGCCTGACGTGAGACTATGACTGAACATGGTGCTTAGGTGGGGAGCCAGTTTGTTCTGAAGTTCATGTAAAACGCAGCCTGGGATGTTGTTCGGTCCCATGGATTCTGTGTTTTTAGTTTTAGAGAGTGCAGCTTTTACCCGCATAGATGTGATTACAGGGACTCTGCATTCTTCCTGTATAGATATGGGCCCATTAGGGGGTGAGAGAGGGGTAAAGTTAGCACTGAACCTGACTGCCAGGATGTTGGCAATATTAGTTGGTTCTGCAATTTTCATGCCATTGTGCTGCAACTCAGAGCAGATCTGGGTGTTGCCATTGAGATTCTTGACATAGCTATAGAATGCTTTGTGGTTGTTCTTAGAATCAGTGGCAATTTTGTTTTCATAGCTACATTTGGTGGATCTTATAAGGGATCTCAGCTACTTACTGAGGCTGACCAGGGAGCTCCTCCACTCATGGGATTTTACTCTCTTTTGCAACAGTTTCTTCCTTCTGTTGTAGAGTTTGTTTATGGCAGGGGACTACCAGATTGGCTTCCTTTTTTTTTTTGGAGGATAGCATGATCCATGCACTCGTGTAAGTGCTTATAGAGTGCATTTGTGTAGGATTCAGCAGTCGTAATTGTATTGTCCATATGCATGCATCTCATGAAGTTCGCCACTTCTGTCTTAAGAAGCATGAAGTTGGCTTTGGAGAAATTTTTTACCATGGTTTCCTTAATGGTGGGTGGGGGCAGGATGCAGATATCTAGGGTGATTAGCTTATGGTCAGACATGACCAATGAGGAGCTGATTTCAGATGTGGAACACCGGTCACTCATGTTTGTAATGACTAGGTCTAGGCTATTGTTGTCCCTGGTGGGGGTGTGGATAAGTTGATCCAGGTCATTGCAATTTATGAATTCCAGAAAGCGTTGAGCAAAGGAGCTGGTACATGATTAGTTTTCCCAGTCAGTGGTGGGGTAGTTGAAATCGCCCATTATTAGGGTGTTTGGTTGAATCTTAATATTTTATCAAGAAAAGAGGAGTGGGAATCCTGGGTCATGGTGGGGGATCTGTAGCAAGCTACAATTTGGATTGCAGTTGTGCCCAGAGTTAGTTGTACTTGGATAACCTTGGATGCATTATGCTGTGCAACTAGCCTGGACGTGTGGATATCCTTAATGAAAATGGACACACCTCGCTTGGTGTTCTGGTCCAGGTTAGATGGCTGAAAAGTGTGGTATGAGTTATAGCCTGGTAATTCAGGGGTGCTGCCCAGAGCCTTGAACCATGTCTCAGTCACTGCACAGATATCGATGTTCTCCATTTTAAGGAGTGTCTCGAGTGAGTGCATTTTGAGATTTAGACTTCTAGCATTGAGTAGCATTACCCTCAGTTTTTGCTTGCCTCTTCCTGTTATGGTGGTGAATTTGTCATTTGAACCTTGCCTAAAAAAGGCACTATGGGGCGGCAAGAGCCTTAGCCAGTATCCGGAAACCAGGGGCGACAGGTGCAGGCCATCTCTGGCAAAGCATCGTTGTCTGTCGACCATGTCGTCCCAGGCAGACAGATACTGGATCCCCTTAGAATGACACCAGAAGTCATTCTAAGGGGATCCAGGGAGGTATGTCTCAGGTCATTCACACCAACATGGACAATGACAGAGTCATATTTGTACTTGTTGTGAAGTTACCTGAGTGCGTAGGTTATGTGGTGGATCCTGGCACCAGACACGCAGCTGACAGTAACCTTCTCCTTGTTTAGCCTGGTGAGTGGGATATCATTGTGCCCAACTATAGAGTCACCTATGACTAGTGTGTGTTGGGTACCTTGGTTTACTTTATTGGCACACTGAGTCTGTGGGCTGTGTGTCATTTGAGTTGTGTTGGGGGGTGGAGATTGCTTGCATTTCTGCTTTGGAGGTCTCTGTTGCTTGAGCAGATTATTATTGAGAGCCTCTGTGAATGTTTTTGTGTTTCTAAGTGTGGATTTTGGTGGTGTAGGTTTAGTGGGACTATATGATGAGTGTGGTGTATTGCAAGTGTTTACCTTCTCCTCTTGACTGTCAATTTCAGTCTTGGTTGGAGAGAGCTTTACCTCCAGTTTGGCTAGATAAGTGCATCTCTCACAGGTTGTAGTGTTGGGTGGTAGGAGGAGGGGGTTGTCTGTGTACATGGGGCAATTTCTACATTGCCTCAAGATGCCCAGATTCATCAGATAGACAGGAGAGAACACTGGGGAGCTGACCCTTGGACATATCTGAATAAAAACTACTTTCCTCTAGACAAGTGAGGAAAGTGAGTATAAGAGCTGTTTTTCTCTAAACAAGTGAGGAAAATTAGTACAAAAATGTTTTCCTCTAGGTAAAAAGGAAGGTTGAGTGCTGTAGTAATTTGTAGCGGTAGATAAGTTAGAAGGCTTCCCTCCAACACAGAAAGGCTTTGGGGGATCAGAAGCTTACAAACAGTCCTGGATAGAGCAAATCTGTATCTGGACTAAACTAGTTACAGGAAAGGCAGGAAGCAAGCTTAGAAATTTTTTTTATAAATCCGAATTTAGGACCTAAGTGGCTTGCCCTTCACAGATATTCTCTCTATATTAGGTAGAAAAAGCTAGTGACACTAGACTGGACTAGAGCTCAGATAGAGCTGAACAGCTGAGACTGGTAGAAGTGTCTGAAGTTAAAATATGATCTCACTGTACTCGCTTGAGTGAACAAATGAGATTCCTGAGTCTAACACAAATTTACAGGAGGGGCGGGCAATTCCAAAGCCACCAAGACTAATACCAGAACAAGAACAGGGAGTGTGGGTGGAAAACTAACTGGAGAGAGAGAGACCACTGTATTCTATGAAACAATTAAATAGAAAAATAAATAACTACAGAGACACAGACCAATGAAACAAATACACAGAAAAATAAAATGCAGTACAATCTTTAACACTGCAAGTTTATACTTAATTCAGCTAGTAATGCAGTTGATTGTAGGTATGTAGCAGAAGCCAAACAACTCAAATATTAAGCAGTAATAAATTCAAAGATATGTAATTAACACTTATAAATACACAAAAAACCTCTAGGCTAAGAGTTTGACACTGAATATCAATGAAGCACAATAGCCCCAACTAACTGCAGAGACAGAGACAGAGAGAGAGAGAGAGAGAGAGAGAGACCACAGTATCCTATGAAATAATTAAATAGGAAAAATAAGTAACTAGAGAGAGAGAGACAGACTGATGAAACAATTAAATACACAGAAAAATTAAATAAAATGCAGTACAATCTTTAACACTGTAAGTTTGTATTTAATTCAGCTAGTAATGCAACTGATTGTATGTAGCAGAAGCCAAGCAACTCCGATATTGAGCACATTTATGAAGACAACTAACACCCAGAAAAGGTATATGCTAAAATGATGAAAAGTGTGTAGCGCAAGCAGCGTTGTTGAGTAGAGACAGAAAATAATGCTTTCCATTAGACCCATGAAAACAGTATTTAACTGCAATGCTCATGAGAAATATCCCTAGCCCAACACACACACTCACCATCACGGGGCTACATCACCTACGCTTAGCTCCATACTCACTGCAGCACTGTCAGTACGGAGAAGTAGCCCTTCTCATGCCCCACTCATATAAATCAGCACTGTACATGAACTAGCTAGAAATGAGGATTTGTGCAGCTGGCAATCAAAGGATTACTGTACTCCCCTTTAATAAACATTATTAACTTAAATGGCTCTATTCATAGTATACTATTTATTTTTATTTAAAAGTGAACGTTTTATTTTTAAATAAATACATTTTTATATCCTAGTTTGGCCCATTGGTATTTCATTTCTGACTTTGACGTGCGCTACTGAATCTGTACGCACGAAACAGCGGTAACACGCAACTCGTGTTTCTAAATCAGGTTTCTGTATAATATTCTTAGTTACTTTAAGGCAGAAAATTTGAGTATATGTGTTTCAAGACAGTGGTTTATACCACGGAAGTATATTCCAAAATAATTTAAAGTTATTTCGGTTGTTACCGTTTCGCTAGCATACCGGTGACTCTTAAAGAGAGTACCTTCTTAAGTGGAAATACTAGCAAGATACCCGCTTTACATAATCCATTTGGGAAGAATGATGTTCCTATAGGCTGATCTATTTTTTTACACAATTATGAAATGGGGTTCGAGCATTCCGATTTCTGGAAACTGTAGCAATACCGTTGCAAAATTTAGTCAGATGCCAGCAAAATAAAATTACCCTTTTCAAATGATGAGATTAAAGTGAGCAACAAGTGAAATTCAAAGTATCATGCTATTACCATAAACAGTGTTATGTAATTAATACTCTAAATCACTGGTACATAATCATGACTTAAGCTAACAATAACTTGGTGAGATGGATCTGCGTTAACTCAATATACTGATTTACAAAATCTAAGAAATAAAGCAAACGAGTCTAACTAAAGCACAAACATTTTCCTTTAACTCTACAAACAGAAGGGAAATAAATGAAGATAAGAAAACGGTGTTACACGTAACTTTCATAACTTTTGGTATACTTGCCTGAGACAGATCGCTGGGCTGCTTACAGTGAATACCACCTATTAAGATCATATTTGGCATCAGTGGTCTTGGATACTCAAATACAAAATCGTAGGTCAAAAGCCAGATGGATGCATGGCTCAGTACATCGAAAACAGTCCTGTCATTTTGCAAAACTTTCCTCACAAGATCTTCGTAAGGCAGTTGCGCAATCCTGCAGATGAGAACTTCTGTCATCGAAATAAAAACATTTTTCATCCGCTGGAAAAATGACATGTGGTCTGTGCCGGTGGTACTCCATTTCCTTGGGACATATGAGGGAGGGCTTGGGCACTGTGATACTTCATATTCTAAAAATCCACATGGCACCCCACGCAAGAAATGAACAAAAGGGAGGGAGAGATAACTTGCAAGTATAGAACCACATGGGTAAAAGGGATCCGTAAGAACAGCATCGTACCCTTCCATCTTCAGCGATACCATTAAGGATTGGTTTAAAAGGAGACTCTCACAGGTGGTATAAAGGAAGTCAGTCATTCTCTTAGCTCTTTCAATGATATGGATAATCCTTTGTAGGAAGGGCCTTTTATCGAATCCAATTTCCCCTACGGTTGTAAAATGTTTCCGAGCTGTTTCTTTATTGTAAGGAACTGGGAAGGTTTTTACATCAAAATGCGCTGTAGCTTCAAGCAGAAAGCTTGCCTCTGGTGCAAGAACACTGACATTATGCCCTCTTTCTTGCATTTCCTTTACTACAATCTGCATTGACAGCCAGTGACTTCCATCCATTGGAAAGACCAGCAGTTTCCTACATTCTATTAGGCACAAAAAACACAGGCACAGTAGCAGAAACATTTTCTGTCTTAACGCAAACATGACTATACGGCTTGTACTGTGCAGAGCAAGCTGCAAACAATTATCTTCAAAGGGTGCAATGGCATTAATTAAATCCCAGCAGCAGCTGTTCTTATACTTCCTTTATGAAAGAAAGTTAGCGAATCACTCCGAGTCTGTGTCTAGACAGAGGAGGGAGTAGTCACTAAATTTTAAACCTTATCTTTTTTTAACCTGTGTTAAAGCTTTCCATTCTTATATCCCCACAAACTAATTAACTATCCTACAGCCTCTCCGAACTCTTGACTAAATTTTAACACTGTGTATTTTGCTCACCTGGTGAAGGGGATCACGTGATTTTCACATTAAAGCTTTTGTACTCTACCGACTTGTTTATTATTCGTATTCTTAAGGCCATAGCCTGCCTTAGGCATAGGGCGGTTGCATTGTATTAAAAAATGGTTTATTTAAAACTTGTTGAAGGAATACAGGAACATAGCGCTCAACCTTCCATCTCCAAAATGAGGAACACACTATATGTTATAATGTGGAACAAATGAGCAAAATGTGAAAAACGTACTAACAGCTTACTAACAACTTCAACTAGGAAGCTCACAGAATGGTTAAAATGTGATATTTTTCCTTATATGATAGCTGTTTTAATATCTCCAGTTCTATTTACCATGGATATCAGTTAAAAAAAGTGCTAACACCGAATGTGACAGACCCTTTCAATGTGGAACTTCGGGGAACACAAACTTTTTAAGACCCCAAATGAGAAAACTTCCTCATATTGAGGTACACTTGAGAGGAATGTACAGGAAAAAAACTCAAGAATAAGATGAACTGTGAGAAAAATAAAGAAAAAAGTAATCTGGATGCAAAGGTAGGGTTGCCACCTTTTCAAATACCCAAACTGGGAACTTTCTGTAAATAAATGAGTTACAGGACAAAACATACTCTCAGCTAGTGCAAAACACAGAACTTTACTTTTTTGACAAAATAAAAGCTTATTCTTTAGTATTTGAGTTGTTTATGCTATTTCATATAACACCTAGGTGTTTCAGATACAAAATAAATATTTTATGCAGCTAATAAAGAAAAGTAATGAAATATTTTTGTCCTGAAATCTCTGGACAATTGCCATTTTTTAGTTTTTCTTGCAGGACACAACTGTCCAAAGGGGGACAAGAGGTAACCCTAGGTTGGGGCATTGCTTTGTGTGAGGGGACATTGTGGAGCCTTTTTGCATAGGGCACCAGTTGGCCAAAGGCCGGCCCTGCTTAAGGCTATGAGTTTTCATGAAATTTATGGGTTTAAAATTTCAGCAATATTATTTTTCCCTCTTTCAATTTAATAAGGGAGCTTTATATTATTGACAAGTAGAGCTCTAGTTTGTGCATCATAACATATCTGAATGGGAAGTTGTAAAAGTAAATTGTTTGTATGCAGCCCTTCATTGCTTTCTACTTGATCTTGAGTACTTAAAAAGAATGTCAAAATGTTTTCCAGGGCCACAAAGTAATTAGTTACTTCTTGACCTGCAGGCAATAAAAATAAGTGCAAAGGTCTGGATAAGTAGGTGCATCCAGGCAAAATTTGAACACCTAGTTGGCATATAATTTGAATACTGACTAACACATAATTTTCTCTATTTCTAATAGAATTGTGAGATTCTACTCAGAACGCAATTTAAAAAACAAAGTAACACGAATTATGCAAAAAATATAAGCATACCATCGAAAATAATATAAAATCAGTTGACTTTAATGAATGTTATTGCAAACATCTGCTGCTTTCATGTCTGGGACATGAGTCTTTGTGGGTTCTGTTTAAGCACCTTTATTTTACACAAACACCACTATAAAGGCTTACTGGCTCTAATTTATATACAAACTAGCAACTGTTCTCATGCATGTTCTCTCTCTGGCTGCTCCTTTAAAATAGCACTAGGGATTGCACATGTCTGGGATTTATACGTGCACTTACAACCTTGCATGCTTCTTAAAGATATAGCACACACTTAACACTCTAATCTACATCTACCAATGTCATTTGATTTTGCTTATGAAAAGGGAATATACCATGTGGGTCTTCTTTCTTTAAATAGTTTCTTCCTCCCCACAGCTGACAATTAGCTGCCACTAACTTGTCTCCCTGTTAACCAGATCTACACCCTCCCCCCTTAGCCTACTCCAGGGGCCAATAAACAAGGATATCAGAGTGTGCATTAACTCCTGGCACCCTATGGCAAGCTTGTGAGCTCTGCAATTTCTGGCTACCTAGGAGGTGCATTCAAGCTTCTGCACATGTACATCTGTCAGCTTCCCAACTAAGGGGCACATTGCTTATACAACAAATAGCCTAACAGGCTCATAATGCTGCTTTACTGCACAAATAGATAATCAGGACAACACTTTACCAACTGTTTGTATTCATGTTATTTTTCTGAATAGTCTGAGTATCTAAAACCTGTTAACTGTGCCAGTGTGCTTTATGTTCAGGACATCAGCACAATTGCACTCATGAACTTGTACAAAGGAAGTTAGAATGTATTTGCTAAGTGCTGTCAGCATGCCTTACTTTAAATCGTCATGTCTGGTGTTTTCCTTAATTACAAATAAAGCATAAACACAATCATATTCAATGACAAAGAATCAGTCAGGAAATAGGAGCATTAGATAGACAGATCTCACCACTTTAAGTGCTACCCCAGTTGTTTGCACCTGCAAGATAATCTACTGTTTAAAGATACCGGCTTGTATTATCTGGACAGGGGAAGCAAATAATTTCTGGGTTACTTTGCCATCCAGCATACAGGCTATACTATAAATCATGAAAGAAGATAAAAAAGTCAATATGAAGGGACTTGTATAATCTTTGTATAGTTAGTAATTAAAAAGTCACACTGCATAGATATTGACTTCTTGCTGTGTGTTTCATTTTGTTATATACCTACTCACATTGTAAATTTCCATCATAGTATTAAAGTGATACAAACACATGACTTGTGTGTGTGTGTGTATTTTAAATAGGTAGTTTGACAGAGGTTTTTTTTATGCCTAAGTGCATGTCTGAAACATCATCTCTCAGTTTGTCGGGGTGGGAGCACTTTTAGTTAATAGACTTTATATTGACTTAATATCACATTGTGCATTGTTAATTAACAGACTTCATAGGTTCACAGGTTCATAGGTAGGTGCTAGGCTATCTGCCTGAAGGCATTTATAACCCTAGCCAGAATGTGTTGGCTTTCACCACCCCCTTAAATTAGTTCCCTGTGCCTCTGTCCAGCAGAACCACTGAAGTGATCCCCGAGGTAAACTTTCTGTTTCCCATCCACTTGTCAAGATTTCTTTTGAAGAGTGCTAGCAAGGAGCTCTGCCTAATGTAGATTGGGATCCTGTTCCAAAGTATGGGAAGTCTCTGGGACAGGAACCCACCCCTCCAGCACGTCCTATCCATCATTGCGGTGAGGTTCAGATCCTAAGAATGTGTGGCCCACGGGGGCAAGGCCCTCCCCAGGTGGAGCATGTCCATCAACCCTGGGCCGGACATGACCCCACACATCAGGCAGAGACCATCTCTGAGCAGGTGGCACGCAACTGAGCACAGCTGTAATTTCTCCAGTCGAGCTGCATAGGGCACCCACCTGAGGCCAGTGATCCCCTGGTGAGGCACCTCTGCAGCCACTGCAGGCATCCCACAAGGCACACCCTAAATGGGGCACTGCACCCCAAGATTGGTCCGAACAGTAACAAGCAGAGGGGCACAATGGCCCCTCCTGATCTGGATGCGAACCCCCCTGTGACTAGGTGGGCCACACAAAAGGATCCTCTAAAAACCCCGGCAACGCGACCGTCAAAGGCGAGACTACTATCCACCTGGGTCCCCAGATCTCTCATCATATCCTCCATATTCAGGGGACCACCACCTATGTGGTGGTCCATGGGCACTTTGTCCCTTCCAAAGGGGATGACCATGCACCCCCCGGCATCCAGCCCAAGGCCATGACCCCGACACCAGGCATCTGTGTCAGTGAGACCCCCCTGGAGGATGTCTGTGTCAGCCGGAGAGCTAATTATAGCCCCTAGCCTGCAGCTGTCTGCAAATCTGGCCAGCCACAGTCCTCCCATGCCCACCCGCACCACTGAGAAGCACACGCCGAACAGGAGGGCTCCCAAGACCGAGCCCGGGGGAACTTCACCCGCAACCGATCCAGAGTCGGACCTAGCTCCCACAACTCCCACCATGCGGGCTCTGTCTGTGAGCCAGCCGGCAACCCATCCAGTGACGTAGGGGTCCATGTTCAGGCTGGTGAGCCCGTCTACAACACCAGAATGGGGAATGGTGCTGAAGGCCCCCGTGAGGTCCAGGCAGGCTGCGCGCACCACCAACCCCCATCGATAGCCCTGGCAACTGCCTCAAAGAAGTCCACCAGGTCCAGGAGGCATGATCCAACCCAACAAAGCCAAACCGGGTAGGGCCCAGTGCCCTGAGGCCCCCAATGTCTCTGCCAATGAGCTCCACGATGACGTGCTCCATAGCCCCGCAGACCAAGCTATCCAGGCCCATAGGGTGATAGCCCCCGGTGTCCGCCGCGGCCCCACCCCCACAGAGCAGAACTGCCGCAGTACACCACTCTATGGGCATGCAGCCTGTGGAGAGGCTGAGCCTGAACAGTGTGTCTAGGGGAGGGGCCAGCCCATCTCTGAGCTCATGCAGGATGCAGCCTGTGACACCATCCAGCCCCACTGATGCTGTGCCCCCGGCCCTGGAGAGGGCTGCCCCAACCTGAGTGTCCTTGATCCCAGGGACTCTACACTCCTCCAGTACGGTCATGGGCCCCACAATAATTTAATTCCACAGTGCCTATTTTTGGTTAATAGATGTTTTATTAACTTAAAGGAAAACTCCACTTTAGAGCTAAAAAAAATCTATTTTTTTTCTCTAGCTCTGTTTTCTGAGTTATTTTAACCTCCCTAAATCAGTCTAACTGCTTCTAATAGAATTTTCATGTTTTCTGCAAAATGACTATCAATGGGGCTTGACAAATCCATCTGATCTTATTCTTCTTCAAGCCTTTCTCTTTCCCATAATCCATTTCAAGTCTGCGTTATATGAGTCATGCTAGACATAAGGAAGTAGTGGTGTATTCCCATCCCATTGACACATAATGGGATTAGTGTCAGTCATTGTCATTTTATATACTGTCTGCAACAGGACTGCTTCTTTTATTTCTTGAATGTCACTCATTTGTGTGTGTCTCAGGGTTTGTTATACAGTATACTAAGGAATTATACAGCTGTACACCAAAACAATTGCTAAATTGCAGGCCTTTGTTCAAATTAGCTTTTTGTAGTCCAAGACAAATTGACAGCCCTTCCTCCTACACTTTGGTAAATGTGCTGATACTTTACAAGAAAAAATATTTTCTGACTTTTCTCTAAATGTCACAGATATCTTTGATGTCACATTCAAGTCATCTTAAAATGTAAAGTAGTATAAAAAAACATTTAAAGTTTTAATTATAGCATTTCAATACTGTGATGCTGCTTATGTAAATTTGTCAAAAAGGCTGACAACTTCCTTTGAACCATTGACTGATTTAATTGCTCTGTTTTGCCTGAAAGGCACAGCTACATTCAAAGCAGCAATAAAGAACAGAAAACAGTCTCAACACCTCTCTGTATTGTTTACAGCAGCCTGAGCTCATGACTACACATTTCTCTGTGTTTGTTGTATATCATTCTGGTGTAGACCAATTCCTCTGCAAGTTATATGAGAAGTTAAGCTAAAAAAAGTGAGTGGTCTTTCCCTTCCTTTGATATCAATGTGAGGAAATGAAAGTTGTATAAAGTATAAGCATGTTTCAGGTACCTACACAGTACTAGAATCATACTGTAGTGAGTAAAGCAACCTATGAGTTGAGTTAAACTGTAGAGGAAGATGGAGGTTTCCTTTAATTTCAAAATGCCCATTTCACTGCTACATTCTTTCAAAACTAAATAGCTTCTCATTTGTTAGTATTATCTAGACCTAATGTTAGAGTGCTGTTTGATTTGTAAAGGAAATACTGACATGCCTGGTATTTTAGCAGCACTATCTTTCACCTTTATCGTCAGTACTGCAGACAGAGAGTAGATTCATAGATTAGTACTAGGGTAACTGCCCTTTTGGGTAATATTTAACCCTAGCTAATTACCCCATATTAGAATCAAACCCTGCACCTTGTGTCCATAAGGTAAACAACTTAACCATAATGCCAACCTCTCACCCATAGACTGAAGGCTATAAAGAAGTGTGATTTTCTGTTATAGTGCACTGTCAGAAAAATGGGGGGGGGGGGTTGCCATATGGTTAAAGCTGGGCACCTGATTCAATTTATTTTAGTCAATGTGCAATGCTGAATCTGAAACTTTTTAACACTATAGACCTGCTACACACATCTACAGTGACTGCACTTTTTGGACAGTTTAGGATGAATGGAGTTTGGATTCTTTCAACTAAATGTGGCAATGTACTAGATGAACCCAGTGGAGTTGAGAAACATTACAAACTGAAAAGCTGTATACAAAATGCTTACATTAATTTTTATTTCAGAAGGCAGACTGACAATCCAATAGTTAATATATTCATCAAGAATAAAACTAAATGTATTTATTTATTTTATTTTAATAATAAATAATTATTTATTTAATAAATATTCATCAAGAATAAAACTAAATTCATTTAGAAATGGAATGGTGCATTTATCATTTGTTTAAATGCTTCACTGATTAAACAATTAAATAGCATTTTCAACAGAGTAAAGACAGTGAGTAGCTATGCCAGGATGTGATGAAATGTACCATCAAACTGCTGTGCAAACAGCATGATCCAATAAGGTTATATACTGTTCTTTTTGACTTTATGGAACAGTTTGGTCCCAACTGGCAAAGATAATGTTAGTTGGGTAAAATTCATCTCCCTGTGATACTGTACAGGAATATGGCTAAGTGCTTCCTTGGAAAAAATACAGTTGTGTAAAATCTTACCATAGCGGTAGATGTCCTTGCCTTCACCACTGCAGTATTCCTTATGAATGGGATTCCCTGCCATGAAGCCCTCTGTTCAGCCAGTTTACAAAAGTCTACCATTACTTTAAGGAACGCTGAACGTCATCTGTGCACTCCTAGCATAGGGTAGGGCATAAAGGTGATATTCAGGCATACCATCCTCAGAAATAATTGGCCCAGTAGGAACACCAGTCCAAGGAAAACTAGGAGAACCTGCACATCTAGGAAGGAAAAAAGACCAGGGGGATGGAGGGAGGGAGTGAATACTGCAGCGGTGAGGGCAAGGACATCTACCGTTATGGTAAGAGTTTACAAAACTGTACTATGTCCTTACATTCACCGCTGCAGTATTCCTTATGAATGGGAGAGTGCAAAAGCCCAAGAAACTTGGGAGGAGGAAGCGGCAGAGCCTCCAAGAAGCCATGAAGAATGGCAGCAGCAAAACCAGCTCTGGCTCTGGAGATACCATCCAACTGGTAATGTTTGGTAAAGGGATGCACAGAAGTCCAGGTAGCAGCTTCAAGACTATAATTAGTGGCTAAGCCTTTGAAAAAAGCACCAGAAGAAGCCACAGCTCTAGTGGAGTGAGCCTTTATAGAAGAAGGAAGGTTCTCACCATGAAAAGTGTACAAAAGGAAATAGCCTTTGAAAACCAAGTGGAAATAGTTTGCTTGGAAACAGCCAAACCTAAAGACCTCGGATGAAAGGAAACAAATAACTGGTCAGACTTCCTGATAGCTATAGTTTTATCCAAATAAAATCTGAGCTGTCTATGCACATCTAAGGTATGTAGCACCCTCTCATTGTCAGATTGCAGAGAGGAAAAAAAGTAGGCAAATTAATAGACTGATTAAGTGGCAACTCATTAACCACCTTGGGCATAAAAGGATTAGTATGCAAGGACACCCTGTCCTCAGGAAATATCAAAAAAGTTGGACTTGCAACTCAGACACCCACCTGGCAGAAGTAAGAGCTAACAAAAGAACTGTTTTCCAAGAACAATGTTGCAAGGAAGCTGAAACAGCAGGCTGAAAAGGAGCCTGAGTCAAATTTTCCAGAAGAAAATTAAGATCCCAGGGAGAAGTAACAGGCTTCCTGGGAGGTCTAATATTAAGAATGCTTTTAAGAAATTGCTTAACCTCAAATCTAGAAGCTAATGGGGAAGTTAAAGGCAAACAAGCAAGAAGCGTTGATAAGAGGGCCTTAATAGAAGAATAGGCCAAACCAGCATTGAGCAACTCACACAAATAAGAGAGAACCAAAGGAACATCCATAGGAAGTGGGTCCAGGTCTCAAGAAAGACACCAATTAGAAAAGCGTCTTCCATTTAGATAAGTAGGATTTCCTAGTAGTGGGTTTCCTGGCCTCCTGCAGGACCTGCAGCACATCCTCAGAAAAAAAGGTGCCTATGAGGAATCAAAACCCTATCACCCACAGTGTCAGTTGAAGCATGGACAAGGGGGATGGATGACAGACCCCTTGTCTTGTTTGAGGAGATCCATCCTGTGAGGTAACTTGTGATGACTGCCCCTGGCTTGATGCAGAAGTAGAGGGAACCAGTGCTGTCGTGTCCAAAAGGGAGTCAGCAACAAGATTTTGGAAGCATCCTGTTGAATCTTGAACAGGACTCTCAGAATGAGAGGAAGGGGAGGGAATGCATAAAAAAATCCCCTTCCAAGAAAATGAGTAGGCGTCCACCTTCCATACCAGAGGACCTGGGACTCTGGCACAAAACAGAGGATGTTATCTGTTCAGAGGGGAGGCAAAGAGATCTACTTGAGGAGTACCCCACTGGTGAACAATGCCCAGAAAAACATCTCTGTAAAGCATCCATTCATGGGATTGAGTGAAGCACCTGCTCAGATTGTCTGCCACAATGTTCCAGTCTGAAGGAATGTAAACTGCCTGAAGTCACTCGACATTGGATAGCCAGATCCCATACAAGAAGTGCCAGCTGGCAAACATGGTAAGATCTCGTACCCCCTTGTTTGTTGATATACCACATGACTGTGGTATTGTCTGTGAATACCTTGAGAGGCCCTGCAGAGAAGAGAGGATGAAAGGCCTGAAGAGCCAGCATAAGAGCCATCATCTCTTTGATGTTGATGTGCTCCATCTGCTGATGAGGCGATCACATTCCCTGAACCTTCAGAAGTCAAATGTTGCTCCCCATCTCACATCTGAAGTGTCTGTGAACAGATCCTGAGAGGGAAGAGAAGGCTGGATTATGTTTTTCTGTTTGTTGGCATTCATGTTCTTACACCTGTTTGCTGGAGTTCTTTCTTGAGACACAGGAGAAGAGGAACAGGAAAGTCTAGATGATGTGCATGCTGAAGCCACGCGAACTACAGAAACCACTGAAACTTCATCATGTGGTGTTTGTCCAGAGGGAGTATCAGAATGGTGGAAGCAATGAAGCTCAGAGCTTTCAGAAACTCCCTGGCTGTAATGGAGGCCTGGGGAAGATGAGTTTGAAGGAAAGAAATGCGAGTTAATGCCTTTGGAGGAGGTAGGGATGCCAGCACTGGCACTGTTTGAAACCTGCAACCCAGAAAGACATGATCCTGAGAAGGAGTCAGGGAAGACTTGTTGAAGTTTATTGTGAACCCCAGGCTCTGAAGAAGAGAAATGGTAAAATGAAGATTTTGCAAAAGGACCTCTGGAGAAGATGCCTGAATCAGTAGAACATCCAAATATGGAAAGATTTGGATCCCTTGAAGCCTGCAAAAGGCAATCACAGGAGTGAGGCATTTGGTGAACACCCATGGGGCAGTAGAAAGACCAAAGGGCAAATCACAGAACTGAAAATGTCAGGAAGCAACAGAGAAATGCAAAAACCTCCTGAAAAGGGGATGGATCAGAATATAAAGATAAGCATCCTTGAGGTCCAGAGATACCAGAAAGGCCAGAGGGAGCAAGAGAAGAAAAAGGGACTAAAGGAACATCATCTGAAAGGAAGGCACCTTCAGAAAGGTGTTCAGATGGGAGAGGTCTAGAATAAGTCTCCAAGTACCTTCTTTTCTGGGCACTAGAAATATTCTTGAATAAAACCCTTTCTGCCTTTAGGACACAGACACCTCTTAAATAGTACCCCAAGACAAGAGGTCTCAAAGAACCTCTGGGGAAAAAAGGAAGCTGTTCCTTAGGAGGCTGAGGAATGCTCATAAAAGGAGGTTGAAAAATCCAGACCATGAAGCACCCCTGCCGAATGATTGACAGAACCCAAGAATCCTACGTGATTCGGAGCCAAACAGGAAGAGAATGAGAAAGGTGAAGAGAAAGAGTAATATGGCTGAGAATGGGTGGATAGTCAGACAGCACCTGGTTTGTCAGGAAAGGAAGGCTTAAGAATCCCTGCAGTCTGAGTGTTCTTAGCAGGAGGAGTCCATTTACTACCCTTTTTACCTTTAGAAGGAGGGCGGCACTGCCTATGAACAAAGGCTGGTTTAGAAGGGTAGTTTCACTGAAATTTAGGCACAGGAGAAACAAAGACATGCTTAAGGTCCTGTAAACCCTTCCCCTTGTCCTGAAGAGACTTAAATAAACCAGCAGCCACTTCAAACAAAAGAGTATTATCCAGGGGAGCATCCATCAACTTAGCTTTAATATCATCGGGCAAAGGTTGAAGCCGAAGCCATGAATATCTCCTCAGAACTGAACCAGAAGTAGCAGCCCTAGAAGAGGCATCTACTGCATCATAACTACATTTGATAGAATGATGAACTAACTGAGAGGAAGTCCCAAGCAAGGGAAGAGCAGAAGATTTACTCTCAGAGTCTGAAAGATCAGATAGAATCTGACAAGCCTGAGAAAGAACAGCCAAGACATACCTAGAGATATGGACTGATAATTAACAGCCCCAAAAGCTAGGGTAGCCAAAGTATCAACCTTCTTATCCAGCCTATCCATGGTTCTACTGTCCTTGTCAGAAGGCAGTAACTTGGATGAAGGAAGCAACTGAGATGGCTTTTCAGGGAGCTACAGACACCACAGAGGGGTCAGTAGCAGGACATTTAAGCAAAAAAGGAACAATCCCCAGGCACCCTATAAAACCTATCCAACTTCCTGGCAGCAGGGAGCAGAGAATCCGGCACTTTAGAGGTGGTGGAAAAAACATCAACTAAAGCAGGCAAGGCAGGAGGAATGGCCGCAGGTTTAGGAGATTCCATCTGCAGTAACTCATAGTACCTCTTATGAATATCCAAAACATGGGCACAATCTCACTTAAAAGAAATCCATCATCCTAGAGACCATGTCCCCAAAGAACATTTCCTCAGACAGCTTATCTAGAGTATGAGAATCCTCCTCCTCAGACCTGCAACCTTAAGGAGGAGGAATCTGGGTAGAATAAGGAAGGGAGTCATCATCAGAATCCACCTTAGAAGAATGCAGTTCTCTGGGCCTTTTAAGGGAAGAGGAGGACCAAGGAGGAGCAGGAACTGAAACCCCTTGAGGAGGCCGCAATGACAGTAAAACATTAAATAACCCCTGAGTAAAGCCCTGTCATTCACTTTGTGGATCCCTATGATCAGAAGAAGCATGGTTAGTTTTCTATTTCTTTTTTTAAGGGGACAGCTGTCCTAGAAACCTGAGAAGGCCCAGACTCTGGACAGCATTCCACAACTGCAGTAAGAACCTCTTCCCTAAATAGAAGGTAAGAACCTCTTCCCTAAAGAGAAGGTGTGGAACCCCTTTAGACCCCTCAGAAACAGTCAACCGTGGTTCCTCTGAATGTCCAAAACAGACGCCTGCAAAGTCTCATCAGATCAGATCATCACTGGCCTCCAACCCAGATGTGTTAGAAAAATCTGACAAAACAACTGTGTGAGCCTTCGGGTGCATAATAACCTCAGGAGAAAGTCCTGGTAGAGGCTGGACAGTGGAAGATTCCAATCTTACCTTATGCATCTTCTTCCCTGTCGGCTGACCCTTGGGGCAGGAAGTTCCATCCATAGTACCTGCAGCAAGAAGCTTAAGTTGCTGGTTCTCAAGATACAAGGAAAGGGAAGAAAGCCTATTATGAAGAGTTTTGGGGACAAACTCCTGACAAATTGAACAGGAGGTATGGTCGTGAGCGCCACCCATGCAAAAAAGACACTTATTATGGCGGTCTTTATGGGGAATCACTGTCCCACACTGGCATTTACCCTTCCTGGGTGACATTAACCCCAAATAGCACAAAACAAACAAAAAAGTAACCAAAACCTCAACTGGGTACTTATCTGCAACTGTGAGGACTCCAGCAAACAGGTGTAAGAACATGAATGCCAACAAACAGAAAAACATAAAAAAAAAAAAAAAAAACTAGGTGGTAACAGACCGATGGTTAAAACAGCATTCACACTGGCACTGAAGTTCAGAGGATGGTACACCTGAACATTATCTTTATGCCCTACCCTATGCAAGGAGTACACATGTGATGTTCAGTGTACCTTAAAGCAATGGTAGACTTTTGTAAACTGGCTGAACAGAGGGCTTCACTGCAGGGAATCCCATTCATAAGAAATACTGCAGCAGTGAATGTAAGGACATCTTTATGGTGCATGAATCAGCTAACAGGCACATTCTAACATAAAACTATGCATTAATTAGTCCATAGAAATCTCTGTATTAAAAAATATTTAATACTGCTGCTCATACTAAATGAACTGCCTAGTAACCTAAGTAACTGAACCGGCCACTTGAGCTAAAACCAAAACAGAGAAACAATCTTAGGTATGGGAAACATAAGCAATCATATTGTAGTATAAAGAGTTTAATTAATACTACATGACCATTAGAAGAAGCATTTAAAAGTTATGCATATGAATGAGGGCAATAGCATACTAAAAATATTTAACAACTGTTACTCAAATCTAGCAGCAATAAAATCAATACCTTTTAAAATCAAAGAAAATGGATGATGAAAATGATATCTTAATAGGTTTATTGGTAAGTACTAGGCTACTGCCCTTAAGGGTGATTTCAAGCCTAGCCAATTTCCTTTTTTGCAATCAAATTAACCTATCCCATTTGGTTATAGATTGATTTTACCCATCTCATGGTTGATAATCATGAATTACCCCTAATGAGAATAATGGGGATCATGATGGCACATAATTCCACCTAAAATGCGACTTTTCAGCGCTTCTGTGGATCCCTAGTGATATCTGCATTGCTTACTGTACTTATTTCCTTGTTTCACTTAAAAGAAAGTTACTGTTTGTCATTTTTGCATTTAAGTTACCTGTAACACATTGCATTTAAGTTACCTGGCACTTGTCACTAAAACAATTATATAAGTCAGCACTAAAAAAATTAAAAGCACTACACCCTCACAAACCCCCCTTGACTACCTTGTTCCCCATTGGCCCTTTTTTTCAATTATAAAGGAATTCCCAATACTATTCTAGCATGTCCAAAGGTCAGTTGTCAATCTCCTCTCCGGTCCAGCTGGTGAATCTGGGAATCTTGAGGCAATGTTACAACTGCCTCATGTACACAGACAACCCTCTCCTCCTCCCAACACATGTGAGCGATGCAACCATATAGCAAAACTGGAGGCTAAACTCTCTCAACTCAGTACTGGCGTAACCAGTCAGGAGGAGAAGGAAACCACACTCACTACAATTCCAGTCTCACATAGACCTACCACAACAGCAAACCAAACACATAAACACACAAAAGCATACTCGGAGGCTCTAAATAAAAATCTGCCTAAGCGGCAGAGACCTCCAAAGCAGACACCCAAGCAACCGCTACCCCAAAACAAAACACGTGCAACACATAGCTCACAAAGCCAGTGTGCCGAACAGTCACAGCCCTTAAGGCTAAACAACACACCTGATACACTTGTAATAGGTGACTCTATCGTCAGGCACACTGACGTCTCGCTCACCAGGCTGAACAAGGAAAAGGTCACAGTGAGCTACCTGTCGGGCGCTAGGATTCGCCACATAACACAAGCACTCAGGTCACTCCAAGGCAAGTACAAATATGACTCAGTCATTGTCCATGCTGGTGTGAATGACCTGAGACGTACCTCCCTGGACTACATGAAAAGAGACATAGAGGAGCTCTCTGAGCATGTAGCCCAGGCCGGTATGACCCTGACCTTGAGTAGCATCTTATCCTCACCAAGAATGATGCCACAATATGAAGACAAGATGATCAATTTCAATAATTGGCTTAAGTATTGGTGTCATTCAAAGGGGATCCAATGCCTGTCAGCCTGGGATGACATGCACGACAAGCCACGATACTTCACTAGGGACGGCTTGCACCTGTCACCCCTGGGCTTTCGGATACTGGCAAAGGCTCTTGCTACCCCCATAGTGCCTTTTTTAGGCAAGGCTCAAAAGACAAACCCACCTCCATAGGTATCACAAGGGATAAGAAACTAAGAGTAATGCTACTCAATGCCAAAAGTCTAAACCTCAAGATACATGCATCTGAAACTCTCCTTAGCATGGAGAACATCGATATCTGTGCAGTAACAGAAACCAGGTTCAAGACTCCCGAGAGCACCCCAGCACTACCAGGTTATACCTCATACCATGCTTTTCGGCCCCAAAACTTGGACGGAACCACAAAAGGAGGGGGGAGTATCAATATTCGTCAAAGATACCCACACCTCCAGGTTGGTGGCACAGCACAAAGCATCAGAGACTATCCATGTGCAACTAACAGTGGGTAAAACTGCCTTCCAGTTTATAGCCTGCTACAGACTACCCACCCAAACCCAGGAACCCCACTCGGCCTTATTGAGAACACTGGAAAATATGAATGTCTCTCCAAACACCATTATATTGGGCAACTTCAACTATCCAAACATAGACTGGGAGCATTACTCTAGGTCCAACACCCTAGCCCAAATTTTCCTAGAATTTATAAACTCAAATGCTATGGAACAACTTGTTACCACTCCCACAAGAGGGGAAAACATACTGGACCTGATCATCACCAACATGGGGACTCTATGCTCCAGACCAGAAGTGTATCCCTCACTGGTAAGATCAGACCATAAACTAATCTCACTGGATATTCACATCCCGACCCCACCCCCTGCCCAGAAAACCACAGTGAAAAACTTCTCTAAAGCAAATTTCACACTCCTCAAAACCGAGGTGGAATCCTTCAAAGCCCCTGGGCCTGTGGAAAATATGGCCCAGACCGCAGAATCCTTTATAAACGCATTCTATGAACACGTTCAGGAATGCATGGATCATGCAATCCCAAATAATACCAAGACCCAATCCTCCAAAGGCAGACATCCTGTCTGGTGGACCCCAGCCACAAACAGACTATACAATAGAAGGAGGACGCTACTACATGATAGAGCAAAATACCAAAAAGGGAAGGCATCTCTGATCAGTATTAGCAAAAAACTACGGGCACTCATAAAATCGTCTAAGGCCAGCTTCGAGAGAAAAATTGCACAGGGCACTAAGGATAATCACAAGGCTTTCTTTAGTTATGTTAGGAACCTCGGTGGGAATTCCCAGATATGCTCAGAATTAGTCCAAAATGACAAAAAATACACAGAACCCACAGACATTGCCAACATCCTAGCTGACAGGTTCAGTGCAAACTTCTCCTCCCCACCAAAAGGGCAAATATCTATCCCAGCAGAGTGCTGACCCCCTGACATCTCAGATGCTCAGGTAAGAGCCGCCCTCTCCAAAGCAAAAAACACAGCATCAATGAGACCAGACGGTGTCCCGGGCTGCATCCTACATGAACTCCAAGAAGAGCTAAACCCAAACATAAAACTACTGTTCAATCTCAGCCTTACTACAGGATATGTACCCAAAGAGTGGCGTACAGCAACAGTGGTCCCTCTCCACAAAGGTGGTGCCTCAACGGATCCTGGAAACTATCGCCCCATAAGCCTGACTAACTAGGTCTGCAAAGCTATGGAAAGGATCATCATGGACCTCATAAATAAAGATATTGGGGACCTACAGACACTGGATCCTACCCAGTTCAGCTTTGTTAAGGGCAGATCCTGCCTCTTAAACCTGGTCGATTTCTTTGAAACAGTCACCAAGGCCATTGATGAGGGGAAGGTGGTCCACACAACCTACCTGGACCTCGCAAAAGCCTTCGATACAATACCCCACTTGGGCATTATAGATAAGCTCACCAGGTTAAATATAAACCCCTATGTCACTAGATGGGTTGCAAACTGGCTCAAGGACAGAACCCACATGGTTAGAATTGTTGGAGCCATGTCAGACTCCAAACCAGTTACAAGTGGCGTCCCACAAGGCTCAGTCCTGGGACCTCTCTTGTTCAGTATATATTTCTCGAAGGTACAGGCCAACACGGAAGGACTGTGGCTGACCAAGTTCGCAGATGACTGCAAACTGGGCACCATAATCGACTCTCTAGCCGACACAAGCATCCTCCAGAAGGGCCTCATAGAAACAGACAACTGGTGCCAGAGCCATGGCCTCAAGCTAAACGCCAAAAAGTGTATAGTCATCCCCTTTGGCAAAAACAAAGTGCCCACAAATTACCACATAGGTGGTAATCCATTAAGTACAGAAGAAGTAATTAGGGACCTGGGTACCCAAGTTGATAGCAATCTCTCATTTGATAACCACATGGCCAAAGTGGTTAGAAAAACATTTTATATAGCCCACCTAATCATGAAGGGATTCACATCTAGATCAGGGGAGGTCATTGTGCCTCTTTACTCATCTCTCATCAGGCCCATAATAGAGTACAATGCCCCTTTTGGGATGTACCTTACGAGACACCTGCAGCAACTGGAAAGACCCCAAAAGTACCTCACCAAGAGGATCAAAGGGCTCAAACAGATGCCATATGCTGCCCGGTTAAAGAAACTTCAGCTCTACTCAGTGGCATACCACCTGCTCAGAGGCGATCTTTGCCTGACGTATAAAGCAATGTCCAACCCGGAATTAATGGACATGCTGCATCTCAGAAAATCCAAATCCCATCGAGCCACGTGCTCGAGGGACTTGAACCTCAGCATTGAAATAAATAGGACATGCTGGAGGGACAGATTCATAACCCAGAGGCTCCCTTCACTCTGGAATAAAATCCCAGTCCAGGTTAGGCAGAGTCCCTCATTGACTCTCTTCAAGAGGAATCTTGATGAGTGGATGGGAGATCATAGGTTTACCCCGGGTATCACTTCTGTGTCACTGTTAGACAGAGGCACAGTATACTAACCTCGAAAAAGGGCATAGCAAAATTAATTTAAATGGGTGGTGAAAGCCAAACACACTCTGGCTAGGCTGATAAATGCCCTAGGGCAGATAGCCTAGTATGAACCTATGAACATATGCATGGGATAAAGCATTTAGGAGCTGCCTCTGTCCATCAGTACTATATGGGTCAGTCCTGGGGTAAATTTTCTGTTTCCCAAGCATAGTTCCAAGTTGAGCTTTGAATATGGGCAGGGATGAACTTTGTTTTACGTGTAATGGGACTCTGTTCCAGAATAGCTATATCCTCTGTGAGATATACTTGTCCCTCTAAACTGTTTGTTGATGTTGCAGAAGAGGTTTAAAGATCCCTAGGCCAAGATGGGAAGGAGGATGCCATGTATGCCAGACACAGGTCACCTCTTGGTAGACTGTAGGATACCAAATATAGTGGCAGGGCTTTGAGTCTGTCCATGTAGGACATGCTGTTTAGGCCTTGGATCCTTTTAGCAAGGTATCTCTGTGGGCATTCCAGTTGTTGCTTGTGAGCGGAAAGATACATGCCAAATGAAGCATTATACTCAATGACATTCCTAATGAGGGCTGAGTAAAGGGGACAATAACATCCCTTCATCTAGACACAATCTCTTTGTTTATAAGTAGAACAATATACAAGGGATTTCTTGCAACAATGGACACATGTTGATCAAAAGTTAGGTCTGCCCACATAAGTTCCCATATCCCGAACTAGCTTAACTCTTAGGGATGTATTGTCAATGTAGTAGTTCCCTGGGGTAGATGACTTCTCAAAGAATATAATACATTTGCCTTTAATTTCAAGCCATGATTTTGGCACTAGTTATTTATTTGGGACAAACCATCCTGAAGGACGGCTAAGTCATTTGGTCATTTAATGACTACTCCTAGCTTGCACTTATCTGCAAACTTAAGTCATGTAGAGCAGTTTGGTATTAGTTTGTACTTGAAGATAGTAGATGCCAAACTGGAGATGTCCCAGCACAGAACACTGGGGGGCTTCACTAGTGACTGGCCTCTTTGTGGAATTAACTTCCACTATTTTGATTTCCTATTTTAATTTTTCCACAGTCATAGACAGAAATATATTTTGCTATGAGTCCAAAGTAGTGAGCACTTAAATACATACTACTTATCTCCTTGTCACATGCAAAGAAAAAAATGAGTATATACAAACATCATAAAAAGCTGTACATGTTGAACTTCAAAAAGAAATATGTAAAATAAACTTTTTTCTACATTAGCAATTCATTGCAAAAAAAAACCATTATGGATTTTCAGTGTCTTTTTTTTTCTTCTACTCCTTGGAAGGAATCATTGAAGGCTCTTCTTTTTAGTGTTTTCCATGTATCAAGTCTCTGAATGTCTCTTTAATTAAAACTATGCCCAGTCCACAAAAGCTCTACATCAGCTAATATATTGTTACTTTTAATAAAGTGAACAGTGTATTCCAGAGTAACAGCCTTTCTTGTTTTGGTAAAAATTATTTTGGTCCAGCTAAATCTTTTTTTTTTTATTTAAGTGTCCTGATGAGCCACAGTGGTGCAGAGGTTAGAGTTGTTACCTCACAACAAAAGGATCTCTGGTTTGATTCTCAGCTGGAGTCTTCTGTGTGGAGTCTGTATGTCCTCTCTGTGGTCGAGTGAGTTTTAAAAACAGGCAGGTAGGTGCATGTGCGTGTGTGTGCATGTGCCTTCTGTGAAGTTTGGATGCCAGGCTAGCAACTCGACACTGTGAAAACTCCACTGCCAATCAATCTGCGAACCAGTGATTCACTGTGGCGACCCCAAACGCAAGAAGCCGAAAGATATTGCTTTGTCCTGATTCAAAGGCATCACTCCTTTCCTCTTCTCAATAGCTTTTTTTATAAATGAATGGTAGTTAGGATACAGTATTCTGTTGAAAGTCACAGGAATAAGACTGTCTAAATGTAGCTATAGTTATTCTTTTGTGAACTATGTGTTTAAGATATTTATTTTATTCTTTCTTGTACAAACCCATTGCAAGCTTGTATATTTAATTGGTCTTTCCTATGTTTGTATTCAAATATAAAATTTTGTGGCTGATGTGTTATTTATTGGATTGTAAGTGTAACTCCACAGCAATTTGTGTCTGTTGGTATCTACTCTTTTTTGAAGAGATTCTGCTCGATTATACACTGCTATAATTTAATATACTGGTAGTCTCATTGGGAGAGTTTAAAGCAATTGAGACCTTAGTGCCAGAACTGAACTAACTCATTGCAGTGGGCATGAAGAACATAAGAAAGGGGGCTGATGCCGGAGAAGTACCAGTGTCATCTCCTTGGAAGTGTGTGTGTGTGTGTGTGTTGTTGACTTCCTATCTTAGTTTGAACAAGTTAAGATGCAGAGATTAGCCATGCCCACAAAGGTTTTGAAACATTTTAATATCAGTTACATGGAAGAGAAACAATGATACTTGTAAAAGCTCTCAAAACAGAAAAAAATGGATCTCCCTTATTATGAAAGTACGTTATAATAGCATTTTTGGAGCATAACTGTGTGTGTGTGCACATGTAGAGAGATACAAAACAACCTGAGAGAAAACATGTTCTTATACTAAAAAGTATGTACTATGAGAAAAGAATATTTGGAAAGTAAAAACCATTCCAGGGGTATTTATTTTAATATTTTAGATGTTTTGTTAATCTAGTACAGCTCTAACACTATACTAACTTATAACATTTACCCAGGTGATGGGGTGGAGGAAATGATTTACATGCAAAACTTAAATATTCTGCTTAATTTGAGAATTATGTATAAAATGAATAGATTACTTGGAAATAAGATAAAGGACACTTGTGACAATACTTTTTATATGTTGGTAGGGTAAAAGATGTTAATTTGTTATTATGAACTAAAATTAATGTTTTAAGTGTTCTAATATGCAATGAAAGTGTTTTATTTGTTTGAAAATGAAATGCTATTTAGATCCTTACAATTTAATGTAATGGGTTAAGTGGTTTTAATATCGGGCAGGTAGACTGACTTCATAGGTATGTACTAGGCTATCTGCCCAAGGGCATTTATAAGCCTAGCCAGAGTGTGTCAGCTTTCACCACCCCATTGATTAATTAACTGATCCTCTGTCAAGCAGAGCCAATGAAGTGATCCCAGGGGTGTATTTTCTGTTACCCATCCACTCATCAAGGTTTTTCTTGAAGAGCATTAGCAAGGGGCTCTGCCTAATGTAGTTTGGAATTTTGTTCCAAAGCATTTGGAGTCTCTGTGGCAGGAATCTATCCCTCCAGCATGTTCTATTTATTGTTGTGGTGAGATTTAGTGCACTAGAGCACGTGGCTCACAGTGACTTGGATTTCATTAGGTGGAGCATGTCCATCAATTCTGAGTCGGACATGGCTTTGTAAGTCAGGCAGAGATCACCTGTGAGTAAGCGATATGCCACTGAGTATAGCTGAAGTTTTTTCAGTCGGCCTGCATAGGACATATGTTTGAGGCCAGTAATCCTTTGGTGAGGTACTTTTGTGGGCTCTCCAGCTGTTGGAAGTGTCTTGTGAGGTACATCCCAAAAGGGATCATGTAAAGCTGATCAAATTATTATTGTTACTGTAGCAATACTACCAGATAGCTTTAAAGTTTTTGTATTAGCTTGGTTTGTTCACTTCAGATAATTACAAAAATAATGTCCTTTAAGTTTGAATAACAGGATGAGAACAAACATCAGAAAAGAAAATAGATAATGCAGGATACTGACAGGAGAAGCACAAGTGACAAAATATTGAACAAAGACTGAGGGACAAGATGGAATGACTGACCTAAAGGGAAAGTCTGTAGTGCCATGGAGTTGACTGACCCTTTGTATAATGCCTGGCAGTGTGGGAGAAAAAAGATGAATATTGATGGTCACTCCATTGTGAAATATGAAAAGGGTGACAGAATTTCAGGGTTGCTTATCATGCTATATGGACTGGGAATGGTACAACTATGTTTATAGATGGTGAACAATATAGGCACCAATGTCAGTTTTACTCTTGCTGGAATGATAATGGGAAACTGAGGAACGTAGTCAAGCAAAATGCAGTGGTACACAACAGGTTTTAATATAAAGTCAATATGAGGAATAACATGACTAAAGACGGATGGAAAATGAAAGACTGAGCGAACGTGAACTTTCAAAATTACATTTATTTTAATTGACCACTGAACATGCATATCACAAAGTTTGCAGCTGGTGGAAATGAGACTGGTTGAATTTAAAGGTGGAAATTAGAAAGACCCAAGTAGATGCTTTGAGAATGAAGAATGTAAAGTTAACTGAAGGGGAAGAAGTGGGAAAAGAATTCTGGCAGAAATAAGATGGTAGTACACCATACATTACTTTAGGGCAATGTGGTGGGTAAAAGGTGCCTGTTTAACTGGTTTAAGGTATTTCAAAGAAGTAGGATCGAAGCACTGTTTATGATTTGGTGACAGTTTATGATAGCTAAAACACTATAAGAGATGACAGATCTTAAAAGACAAAGTTAAATGTTGCATAGGGAAGAGGTAATTAAAGAAAGCAAGTAAAGGGGGAGAGAATTGATAAAATTACTGCATTACTATGAAATTAAAATATAAGAAATATTAGTTATGGCCCAAAATATAGTATGGAAATGGCAGAAAGCAAGCAGGAATATTTCAATACAAATAATGTAAATTTGTTGTGAAAGTAATACCTCACAGTTGAAAACAAGTGAACATGTTTTTTATAGATTTTAATTGCTGTATTAGTTTAATAACAGAATTTGAGACGTAATGGACACAAAAGTTATGTGTTTGTACTTTTCTATAACCGTCTTTTTTAAATACAAAGAGTTAGCTTTAAATCCTGACCTGTGGTCATGGTCTGTCTAGAGGTTTTACATTCTCCCTATCTATGAATGGGAGTTGAACACAGTCCAGTTCAATTAGCTGGTTAGTAAATGAATAATATAAATCAATTAAAATCTTCAAGATAAGTAAGCTTACCTGTCACACTGTTTCCCTTATCTTTCTCTCTGCTCTCTGTCCCACATTCCCTTTTATTTGCTTTTAGTTTCTTCATTCTCTCCAAAAACACACGCCTATTACCTTTCTTCAGACTCCTGCTTTGCAACAGTATATACATTCTATAACCTCTTTTTATGCAGTGTTTTACCTTAAGATGTCCTGAATCACCACACTTTTTGCATTTCCATTCACACAATTTTCTGGCAGGGTTACTTTACACACATAAATTATTCAAGACAGAAAATGTAATTTAGTGTCCTGCTGACCACATATATAGCATGTTTTAGATGTAGCTGAATATTTCAACACAATTTCTTTATCTTTCTCCTGTAGTAGGTGAAGTCATTTGGTATAATGATCAAACTAAACAAAAAATAAATCACACCCTGCTTTGCTCACAAGAGAATGTTCCCTCAGCTAAGTTGTCTGTAACTATGCTTTGAACTGATAATATTCTCATGATGCTAAAAGGTGCACTGTCATTGTATGTTTTAGTACATGTCAGTGTCCCATAATTACAACAAATAGCTTAGAACCCACTCAATCATGAAAGGAGGGCAGAATGTTTGCTTGTCAGACAGTAAAGTCTGCTAAATAAAGTGACTTATTTTCATTCATAACACAGGTCAAAGGCAATGAAATGCAATCATTGTTAACAGAATATGTAACAAAAAGAAACCATATATAGTTGCAAATTACAAAATGTTTCAATAAATATGTGAAACAACATTACATTTATCAAGGGAAAAAGATTCAAGAAAGAGATCACATATGGCAGATGTTAAGTGTAAATTGCTATACAGATAATTCACTGTTTAAAGTACCATAATCAATGGCAAACATTTCATTTTTTAATTAAGTTGCCTTAACTCCATCAGACAATAAAACTTATAAAGGCCTACCTTCCCTGTCAATTATATACCTCTGTATATTCCTTGCTGAAAACGTACTGTCTTTGTAATGTGTGTCTTTGCTGCGTGTCTTCAAATTACTACAGAAGCCTACAGTGAATGCAATATGTCACACAATTCTCTCTCGGCCAGTTGCTACTGGCTCCTAAATGTTTATATCTTACCATTGGTTGATTAACATTTACTGATTAAACATGAATCCAGTAGCCAAGAAAAGTATAATCTTGTGATTATGCTAATGTTTAGTGTAGTACTTATTTTTAATTTACCTGACTTATTCTAGGCAAATTTAGTCAATTCCCCTTTACTCATATTCCAAGCTTTCTTTCCAGTGATGAGGCTTTTGAGAATGTTTCTTCATGCTTGTGAAGTTCAATCTATCCTTATTGATATGTTTAGGGTTTACTGTAATCACACTTCTTTATACCTACCTTGTAGGATGTAGTCTTTAATGGCCCTGGGATTAAATTAGTTACCAAAGTTCAGAGATATGACTGTATATAATATTAGAGGACAAAGAGGATGCACACACTTGCTGCATTCTGATTCTCGTACTGGGACATTTCTGAATGGAACCTGACAATTTCATGACACTATACCCTGGTCTCTTTTTTTCTCTTACAAGTACTTTTCTTTCCTGCTAAGCATTTGACACAGCAAGGAAATGTTACTTCTGCTATTTCCTATCTGAAGCTGCTTCTGTAGCATCTCTGCATCCCACTTTTGCCTCTCTTCTTAAAATCTTACAGTATTTCCATTTAGTATTTTTCACATCATCTCTAATATTCGTGTAGGCTTGGAAAGATAACCATGTCTCAAATTTAGGTTATCTATACAAAGCACAGTGATTAAACAGGTCACTAAGGCTAGGCACAGAGTCAATGCTAACTTTTAAACCAATGTACTGTCATGTGTGAGTAATCCGGCAGTGTGACTTGCTTTGAACAGACAAAAGCCAACTGTTTCATAGTGAAGCTTTACATGAAAGCATTCCAAAATTCTACTGCAAAACACAATGACTCCAATTCAACCAATTAACAAAATTAGTATAATTGGGTTACTAAATTATGAAAACTGCTTTCTTGTAAATTACCATTTGCCACACAGCAAATGGATGACTTGTGCCAGTGCTTTTTTCCAGTTACAGCAATCCAATGTGTTTGTCTATGAGACAAGCAACTTTCAGTAACAACTGTGAGTCACCTTCCATACTGCATTTTATTATTTATATATTTGATTATTTATTTATTCAACAGACAAGGGAGGCAGAACAGTTATTTGCTAACCAGATAGGTGGACTATTCCAAGGATCCTTTTCATCTGTGACAGTCAAACAAATGGAAATAATATTACATAGACACAAATACATTAAAATAAGAAACATATATTGAAATCATACAATTAATAGAATACTTATACCCAATGAAATATAAAACATACACTGAAATAATACAATAAATAAAAAAATAATACATATAAGCAGGTACACTGAACACCTTAAGGTGATGAAATGCAATTTATAACAAGTTATCAATAGTGATTTGAAAATTGTTAGTTGCCATATTGGGTGGTGTATTAAACATGTTTCTGTGTTGCAATGCATAATACCTAAATTAAATCACCAATACTTATACTGTGTGACCACTTGATATTCTTTCAGAAAAGCCCTAGTCAGATGCTCAGACTACATGATTACTTTCCATGTATTTAAAAATAATTTCACCTAGAGTAAATATATATACATTTTAAATAAATTTAATGAGGTTGTTTGTAAGATCTACTGTCTGCTTTTTAAAATACTGCAGGTACTGACTAGTTTATCTTGTTATACATATGTTGTCAGTCACAGATGACCGGCCTCATACAGAAGTAAAATGTGTGATTTCAACTAGGTGTCTAAAAATAAAAAAAAATACATTAAATGTGCCAATCCTTTAAGCCTACCATTCAAATGTACCTTTAAATACTTTGCAAGATATGGCCACTAGTAAAAGTCAAAGGATATCACAGCAAAATACAAGCTGAAATTGTTGCAAGACATAGTTAAAAAGTATTAAATCACAGTATTCTCACACTAAGTAATTTATATACCTCTTGTCTCTGATTTTTGAAGATAGTCCTTGATTTCTCTTTATATTTTTGCTCGGTCCCTCAGAAAATGCCTGACTTTCTGATATAAAACTGAGGATTACAGTCAATCAATAATGACATACATTAGCATTTCAGAAAACGTATGTTGAAGCAAAACCTGTCATTCTAGTAACTTTTTAAGTATATTATAGTAATAGTTAAATATTATCACTGATTTTGAGCTTTTTCCCCCTTCCCTATTATTTTTAGCTTTGTCCTTCATTCCCATTGTTATACCAAACAGCAATGTATCCAGCCAAAAAAAAAGGCTTGATACCAATGCAGAAGTTCATGGGTCCAAGCAGAGAAACCTTTTAATAGACTTTAGTTAAGTACTTTTGCCCTCAAAGTACAGGACTTCATCAGAACTACAGTAAAAAAATAAATAAATAAAAATTAAAAGGCACAGTTAACCCCTCCCCCTTATTCCCTTGATTTATTCTTTTGAAAAGAGTTGTTAAAAGTGACCTTCATACAGCTGTTAAAGAAAAAAAAAGGTCTATACTGTTCCAACAATTTGATTGTGAGAAAGGACTACTACATAATATTTCCAGCAACAGATTAATTAGAGTGATGAAACCAGACAAGGGAGGGGGGACAGTTATTATGGACAGTATGATGATGTCAGGTAGTGCCAGCTCTGCCAGAAAGAGTAGACAAGGGCATGTGTAACATATGCCAGGAAAGCTAGCTGGAGTTCCGTACAGAATTATATGTCATTTTATATCAAACTGATTTGTACAGGTGCTTGTGTTGAAAATGTATTTGTAAAATTGCTTGTGTTAAAAAATGTACAAACAGTGGGTCCTGCTGGACCATACCTCTCAACTGTCCCTGATTTTGACTCAAATTTTAGCTCTGTCCCTCTTAATCCCTCCTAAAACTAGTGACTTTTGGAGGAAAGGTGGTGAATTACACTTAATGAATAATGACAATAATTAAGAGTTATAGACTTCTTTTACTCCAGAAAATGTGTATTAATTCATATGCTCTGATTTTGTCAATGTTTCAAGTTAATAGCACTAATATTTTAAAAATGTCCCCGATTGTCCCTGATTTTTTTGTGACTTGTCCCTGATTCTGTTGAAATTTGTCCCCGATTGGTTGAGAGGTCTGTGCTAGACAGAAAAGAAATACACCTGTATGTCAGACTGTATTGTAACTGTTGAAATGAATAGACTATAACAGAGGATACTGGAAGAGAAGAAGTTAATCTCAGTACTGCTACCTTTGAAAAATAGTTTGAAATTTCCTGTTCTAGGCTATATTGTATTTTACAGTTCTGATTGCAGCCAGGGACAAAATGTCTGAAAACCAGGAATAGGAATCCTACTATATTGTCCTTAGGGATAAACTAATTGCTACCCTGGACAGGTGGCAGTTTTTTAAATAGTTTATACCTTCCATATGCTATAACACATCTTAGCAAAGCTGTACGTGTGTGCATTATGACACATATGTGCTAGATTCTGGTTAAATTTTTAGTAAAGGGGGTAGTGTGGGAACTAGAGTCAAATGACCAGATATATGTGTTGTCATTCTGTAATCCAGCATTGAAACAATGTTTTAATACTAGATGAGCCAGAAGTTTCAGTGCAGTCAGTTTGTGAAACCTGACAAGATGGAAGGAATAAACTGGATAAGGGTAGTGGAGTTGTGATTCTTGACAGTAATGATTATTCTGATAAGATGAATACAATAAGATGAATACAATGTTATCTGAAGACACATATCACAAAAGCAATCTCAATGAAATACATATAGCCTACAGAAAATTAGACCTGCTGGTAGAAGACATTTTACATCAGGGGCAAATAAATGAAAAGGATTATCATTATCTCAAAAATGACTTCCCAGTTATACCAAACATTTTTGGTATCCCAAAAATCCACAAGGGCCTTGAATTTTTGCAATTCAGGCCCATTGTGGACACTAAAAGAGCCAAGACTTGCTTTATTAGTAAATATTTGGACCATCACTTGCAAAAGGGGTTGGGGGCATTCTCTTATATAACAAAAGATTCTTGGTAATTCTTAGAACATTTGAATGGAGTTATTACTGAGAATACATATTTAGTTACTATAGATGTATGTAACTTATTCTCAGTAATACCCCACAACAATGGGATAGAATGGCTGGGGACGCAATTGGGGAGGACCAACCTTTTTGATCAGGATAAAGTTAATGTCCTTACTACACTAATGGAGGTGGTGTCAAACAACAATTTTCTACACTTCGAGGGACAATATTTCAAACAAGTGACTGGTGTAGCTATGGGGGTGGCTTGCGCCCTCATATATGCAAATTTAGTTATGTCTTATTGGGAGCAAGAACAGATTTTCCCCAGTGAATTTTGGGCTTACACAAGGCATTACACCAGATTCTTGGATGATATTTTTATTGTGTGGGAAGGAAACGAAGACACATTAAAATACTTTTTGCAGTATATTAACCACATAGTTGACTTCTTCAAATTCACCCATGAGTACAGTAGGGTCAACATTTCGTACCTGGATGTTAGCTTAACTATTGTCAATAGGAGTAACATCTTGAAATCTAACATCTTCATGACTCCCACATTTTTCAATTCTTATTTAGAATTTGGTAGTTGGCACCCCTATCATCAGAAAACATTTATTGCCAAAGGACAATATGCAAGGGCTGCCAGAATGATATTAGCGGACCAAGATTTTTTATTAGAACTTGAGTATATGACAAAGTTATTTACCAAAAGGGGTTCTCCCAAGACTCTTTGCAAAATTTTGGCAGAGGAGGTTAGACACAAAAGGGCTGTGTGTGTTTATAGGACAAATTTGAGTGGGAATGTGGACAATGATAATGGCAATGGTTTTAGCATGCCATGAAGCATCTAGGTAGATACAAGGAGAAGGAGAATGGGGAACGATTTATTTTCTATCACCACTTATAATCAAGATGCTGAGTGGGTAGTTCGTATCATCCTGAAAAACTGGAGGATGTTAGTGGCTGATGGTTCCCTAGTAGACAAGGTAGGGGGACCCCCCAGAATTGTATATAGAAGAGACAGATGCTTCAAAGAAAGTTTGGAAAGAAGGGCTCATATTGATTCACATCAAAGCAGTAGAATGCCTGGTAATTTTAAATGTGGTAGATGCAATGCATGTGCATATATTTGCAAGACAGGTGGTACTGCATTTATTAATGGGGGAAAGTTCTATATCCATGGTCACTTCAATTGTAACAGCAGAAATTTAATTTATATGGCTAAGTGTCAGCATTGTCCTGCCTTTTATGTTGGCAAGACCAGCAGGCAATTTAAGGACAGAATTAGGGAGCACAGTGCTGACATTAAAAATATGAAGTCAACGAATGCCCTAGCCAGACATATAATGCAAAATCCAAGCCACAAGTTTAAATTTGTGGTATTACAACAGTTGGTGAAGGATAGGCAGGGCAATTGACCTGGATTTAGATGTATGTGAACTAAGGTGGCAAATAAGATTGGATGCCACCATTTTTCCTGGTGTCAGTATTGTAGCTATACTAAAAATTAAACACATTTTTAGGTCAATATATAATATTAGTGTATGTAGCATTCATTTATTCAATTTGGATAACTTGGCAATTTTTTGATACTGTCAAGCATTTTATTTTCAGAATGAGGTTGTGTTCTGAATTTTAAATAGGTATTTCATGTGTTCTAACAAATAGGTGGGGTTGTTGTAATTCTATGCAATTTTAACTGATGTCTAATGGAATTTTAACCTACTAATTAGTTTTAATTGATTTATGGGGAGGGATATAAAAAGGTTGAGTTAGTAATGATCATTTTTCTGAGGAAGTCCAACAGCATTTGGATGAAAGCGCTTAAGCTGTGGATTGTGAATTGTGAATAAAGAAGTGTGCTACAGTCTTGGTGTCCAGGGTGCCTTCATATTTGTGAGTACAGTTTTGTCTCTTTGGTTATCCAGTGTGGGAACTAGAGTCAAATGGCCAGATGTATATGATGTAATTCTGTAATCCAGCATTGAAACAACATTTTAATACTAGATGAGCCAGACGTTTCAGTGCAGTCAGTTTGTGAAACCTGACAAGAAGGAAGGAAGACCACTCACCAACACCATCTTACTTTGCTCTAATAAGTGAACTAGGGAACAGTAATTCTTTAGTCTGTCAGGAAAATATAGTGAGATTAGTTAAGTATTGTTTTTCTCTATCTGTGTGAATCTTTCCATCAGTGTTATTTTTAATATTTCCTGTGATTGAAACTATGGTGTTTATTGCAAATAAATATTTAGTATTTTCATGTTCTTTTATTACTTATTAAATATATTTAAACTTTTCATTGTGGCTGGTCTTTTAGAGAATATTTTAACATTTATATTTATTTGGTGACACTGTGGCCGCTCCTGAAAGACTTGCTGCATTGGTCAAACACTACCATTTATATCAGTATTGATTTTACTCAGTACAATTGGGTACCCTTGTAACAGCCTTAGAATGGCTGTCTTTGAAGTGTTCTGGTGGCAGTACCTACCTTATAATCTGGGCAAAGGGGGTATCACTGGTAAATCTGTGCCAGCCTTTCTCAGGTGTGTATGAGTGAAAATCAAATCTGAGAGAGAGTGTGTGTGTGTGTGTGTGTGTGTGTGTGTGTGTGTGTGTGTGTGTGTGTGTGTGTGTGTGTGTGTGTGTGTGTGTGTGTCTCAGCTACTTGAAGCAGGGACACAGTGCACTGATTTCACAGAGGTGGAGGACTTGGCTTGGAACATTCAGCTGAGAAATCAACTCTACAGCTATGGTCAGTGCAGAGTCTTATTTGGGGCTAGCCCCAGGATGGGAGTATGTTCCCTGTGTATTCTAAAGGGAAATTGTGCTTGGTGCAGAGAGCTTCATCTGGAAATACTGTGTATGTATCTACTTTTGTTCCAAGTGAACACCCCTCACCAGTATCCATAGTAAGGATCAAGGCTCCATGATTACTGGCCCAGAAGAGGGGTGTCATAAACAGTACTGACTACACAGGTAAAATGTTGGAATTACTTTATGACAATGATACGTATGATCACCTTTCAATTAATGAAATTAATACTGCTTACAGAAAAAATTATTTGTTTCTATATGACTCCTTGATGCAAGGTGTTATTAATGATGATGAGTATAAGTTGACATTCAAGAATCCTAGGGTACCAACTATATTGGAATACCCGAAGTTCATATGACTATTTGTAACCCACCACTGAGGCCCATAGTGGCCACACAAGATTCGAAGACCTATCCTTTGGCAATATTTTTAGGCAGATCTTTGAAGTCATTCCAGGATCATTGTGAATGTATTTTAAAGGATTCCTGGAGTTTCTTTGGTAATGAATTTTAGGATACAAACTTGTGATTTGTAACCATTGATGTGCCTGATTTATTTTCAAATATACCTCATGAGGAAGGGTTGTCCATGTTTCATTCAATTATTTCTACATTTGAGTTTGTGGAAGTTAAAACAGTGAATTTGTTGGTGAACCTGATGGAATGAACTTGTATAGTAATTATTTGTATTTTGAAGGGGAACCTTTTAGATAAACTAAAGGTGCTGCAATGAGGGCCACATGTGACCCCATTTTAATGGGAACAAGATTGTCTTTAATTCTAAATACACCATGCCATGGGTGATATATTTTCAATCACTGGATGATATAAGTATTCTGTGGAGGGATAAAGATTTAAAAGTTAAAGAATCTATTGACTATATAAACTCAACCACATTTTGTTTGGTTCACTTTCACAACCCACTCAGAATGACGTGAATTTTTTGGATGTTAAGTTAATGAAAAAAAAGGTGGGGGTCATTTCTAATATTTACAGAAAACCCCCTTTCTCAAATCCATATTTACACTTTGTTGTCACCCATGGAAACAAAAATGTAGTTTAGTAAAAGGACAACTTGGCCATTTGTCCAGAATGATATCAGATAAAGTTACTTTAAGACAGGAGGTACAGCCTTTAAAGAATATGTTCTTAGAGGGGTTGCCCTGAAAATTTAATAGACCAATCCATCTCTCAGATCTTTACAGGAAGATCACATAAGTTCAAGCCCCTTTTAGGGGCTAAGAAAATCTTTCCAGCCCAAAATCTGTCTAAGGAATCCACAACCCATTTTGAACAAGTACTGATACTATGTTATAGCAGTAATGTTACACGTTTCAAAAGAGTTGTGGTGAATAATTGGGCTATTTTTAAAACTGATGCACACTTATACGCACTTGTGGGTGACATCCTTATGTTTGTTTATAAAAGACCCTAGAATTTGAAAAACAAATTTGAACAGAATGCAATCCTGGCCACAGAGACAACTAACAATATTGCTCCCCGAGAACCACACAAAAATGTGATATGTAGTGAGTGTAAATATATTTGGGGAGGTGACACTATACTGATTATGCTGGATCATGGAAATCTAAAATTGAAAACATATGCAATCAGTGCTTCTAGATGAGTTGTTTATGTAGCTTTCTGTTTAGACTATGAAGCATTCTAATTTGGAAAAATTGAGTGTACTCTAAGAAAATAGATTTTTGAACATCTATATGATGTAGTTAAAGAAAACAAATTGAATGCCTTATGTAAACACACCACAGTGTTGTAATGGTAGGACAAAGTTCAGCAAAATTTGGATTTACAGTGTTAGAAAAAGTAAACAATGACATTGTGGGGGGGTGAGGGGGTGGCAGCTGGGAACCCAAATTAGAATTTAAAGAACTATTGAGGCAGTTAAGGTTAGATGCCACCACCAAGCCAGGTCTTGAATTAATTAATATCTGTAACTAGTGTTAAAACTACCCTCTGCAAAATTATGACTATAAGAGGAAAATTATGTTTTTTGCCGTTTTCATATTTTTTTATTCTTCATATTTAAGGGTTTTTGTGTTAGTGTGATAATAACGTTTTAATGTGTTCTTCCGATATATTGGTTGATTGTTAATTAATTATTTAAAAGTTTGTGGGCATACATGTGCCTTTTAATGTTTTTTTTTTTTTTTTTTATAGTTTAGTTCTGATGAAGTCCTGCATTTGAGGATGAAGGCACTCAACTAAAGTCTATTAAAAGTTTTTTCTTCCTGGTCCCAGATTTTTTGAAATTCTTAATTAGAATCGAGCCTTTTCTGTGCTCATTGTTACCATAAAAGTACATCAGGAAAGAAATAAACTAAAATTATAAAATGAAATCATGCCAGCAAAACAATTCTTGCTAGGGCATTTTAATGTATAACAAACAATAATCACTTAGGGTAATGCAAGGGCATTAGTACAGTAAAAAAGACAAAGATGTGAAGAAAAAAAAATGTTTTCATTTTTTTAAATGAGATTGTCCATAACAGAGATAAACCATTGCATAATTTTACTTTATTTTATTGTTTCACACCGTTTCTTACAATACATTTTTTCTTTTACAGTATTTTAAGGAAGGTTGAATATTGTTTCTATTAAAATGTCATGACATATACCATATTTCTTTTTTTTCAGTACAACTGTACACATCATGACTAACAGAAAAGAGGGCTGGTAATAACTGTTAATGCTATTTATAATTCAGCCCACTACTTATTTAGAGTAGCTAATTTTCTAGTTTTCCATATCCCTGCAATGCTACACATCACCTCAGCTCTGTATTGTATGTGTTGCCTTGTTATATGTGTTTCTAACTTTTTGATGTATTACATTTTTATAATCTTTACTTCTTTTCCAGTGCAAACCTACTTTCTGCTATCAATTAAATGAGGAAGAATGAAAGAATAAAAAAGTGCTATCATCTCCAAGAAAAACATAAAACATTGGAATATACTGGAAATGAAACTACCAAATTACAGCTTAATGTAGCCATAACACTGTTTTTATATTGTATGTTTTAGGTTAAACATAAAATGTGCAGTGAACATATGACTTGCATACAGCTTAAGTACAAGTCAGAAACTTACTTGCACTACTGAAAGCACATTAGTGCATAGAGAGAACTCAAGTGAAGAATGTTAACAATGAGCAGCTCAAGATGAACCCTTCGCTGCAGACAACTGGTTGTATGTTAAAGTGTGGTAGAGGCCTGAAGGTAGGCCAAATAATGCAGAAGGATCAATTAGCAACCCATGTGTTGATTCAGCTCTTCAAAGGGGCTATTAGTGAGTAACAAGAATTAGTTCCCCCTTCCCAGGGTGAGGGAGGTCATTGGGTGTAGGTGCTTCAATGTCATGTGGTTATGGCCATAGCATGACCAAGTGGTAAGTACTAAGGTCTGGCAAACAATGTGTAGCATTGCAGCTGAGAGCTGTGTGTGTAAACAACCAGCTGCATGCCATCACTACCAGCCTAACAGGCCCTGCCTAGGCACTCTGGGTACAGGCCAATCAGGAAGTGGAACTGTGACTGCAGCAATAAAGCCCAGAACTAACCAAATATGTCTTTTCACAGGACAGCTGTCTCATCTCTGTTGGGTTTAAAAATGATATAGGCTAGATGGAGGCAGATCCCCACTAAAGAGATGTGACCACTCTATGTGGTAATGTGGAGAGCTATGGATGGAAAAAAGGGAAGGAAGGAGAGACTCGGTGACAGGTATTAAGCTAGTAAGGAGTCAAAACAATGTAGAAATATGCTGCATAAATCAAATGTATACTACCACTGTTTAATTCTTGTTTAATTTTATTAATTCACTTTCACTGCATGGATACCTGTATAGCATTATTGTGCTCAAAAAGTTCTGTACAACAAGCATATAACAATATCATAATTTGAGTTTCAATGTAGAGACAGATATACATATATGGGTACAATTAGGGTGATCACATGGCTTATAATTAAGGTACATTTCATAGGACATACTACATCAAGTTTTGATGCTTTGCACATTATAAAAGGAATTGGTCAGACTTGCTCCATGCCCCTTACAAGACCATTTTAAAGTCCTTCTCCAAGATTCACTTGTTTTCAACTCAGTGAATCAAAACTGACATATTATGTATCAAGTACTCAACTAAAATAAATATATATGGAAGCCTTGGCTGTCAGGTCTAACCATTAAATTTGTCTATGTAAAATCAGTGAGCAGAAACAATACAATACACCTGCACTGTGGAAAGAAAACATATAACCTGGGCATATACTAGTAAAGGTAACTGATTGCACATTTTTGTGTACCTCTCAAATTGAGATTACATATGTAAGCTGGGTACTGCAATTTATTTTACATATGAAAGAATAACCAAACAATGCCAGTGCCTAATACAGTGCTCAAAATATTCGAGTTATTGAAACAGGATTGTGCTTGTAAAACATTTCTTCTAATTTATCTGGTATTACTAAAAAAAATGTTTTTAAGATGTGTATAATTCATTAAAAAGATTTATATTTTGTTGTGGCACAGATGCTGAAGGCTTAGTGCTGCTGTCCCACTGCATTTGGTTATCCAGTTTGCTTCTCAAACAGGCACCTTCTTTGTGGAGTCAGCATGTCCTCCATGTGTCTGTGAAGATTTTTGGTAGGTATTCTAGATTCCTCCAAGACCCTGACACACAATAGGTGGACTGGCTATTCTCCAAATTTGCCTACAGGTGTGACTAATTATATGTGCATTCTGCAATTAGTTGGTGCCTTGTCCAGGATTAGTTTCTATACCTTTCAGCCACTGAGCATCTGGCTAGGCTCCAATATGCCTGCAACACTGAATCAAAGACTGAGAAAATGAGTGATGTTTTCCACAGTTAAAACTCTTCTGCATTAAGCTAACTACATGATGACTGTTAACTACAGCATTAATATACATAAAAGTAAAAATTATTTTTACCATTTTCTGTCTTCTGGATAATCTCTGTGTCTGCAGTACCACGTGTGTGAATGGTACGTATGTGTTTATTTCCATCATTTTTTGTGTACACTAAGAATACAAGCACTTATACCACAGAACTCTCAAGTGAATATCTGTGTACTCGTCATGCCTTCCCATCAAATGAAAACTATGGGAAATTACACCCTTGAGTCTTTTATAATCCTTATCAACTTTTCTAAAGATCCATCACAATTTGTATCTTACCCTTTATCACACCTTTTGTACTCCAATGATGCGCTTTACTATTTCCTTTTATTATACATGAATTTTCATTTCATAATTCAGCAGTGACACAGTCTACTAGAAAACATTTGTCATGGAGGAATGCAAGGTTACTATATTAATCATTCAGATTTTGGCTTTTTTATTGCCACTCTGTTATACGGACACTTCCTACAACAGCACAAACAACATTTAAACCCGAGGAAAGTAGTGCCTAGCAAAATGGCTAGAAGGAATCCAATGACGTCAAGGCAGTGGTACTGAATCCAGTTCAACTCATGTGCTGCTGGGTGCAGGTGGTTTGCTCCTTTGTGTTTCATTACAAACTCTACCCAGTGAACAGCAAGGTCAAGAGGTTCTACAGCCCTGTCTTTATGTAATATTGATAGTTTTTTCATTGCTTCCTTATATCTGTAGAAGCCAAAAAAAAAAAAAAAAACAGCTTTTAATAAAGATGGGTTCTTCTTGAAATATATCAAATATATTATTTCTACTTGAATTAAGTTAAAACCTGAAAAGAATCAGTACCGCTTTTAAAGACCATTCTAAATGTGTATTGGTTGAGATAATTATATTTGAAAATTTCTACTTTACAATATTATCAGCTACTAGAGATATGCATACATAATTACACAGAGTCCTTTCTCCTCTACGGCAAACAGACTCTAAATTTTCAAGATTATATTTACCCACATGCATTTCATCCCTCTCACTGCGTCTGTAAACCAGTATGTTCAGATGATTTGGTTCCTTGTCTTCAGACTCCTCATTTCATTGTAGAGTTGGCAGTTTTGAACTGAATAAATGTACAAACTGCTTTTCTAAATGTGGCAATGTTAATCTCACTTATACCCACAACCAAAGAATACATGAACCTTCACAATTTTTAGTCAAGTCCTATATATAAACCTTGTAATTATACAAGGATTATAATAATTTTCTATCATTGGTATTCCTGCTTGAGAAATACTTTCACTCAATTCCATAGGAAATAACACAATTTACCATGCACTTAACATGATTTTCAGACACAGCTCTGTGTTAAAAATAGTATGTAATAATATATACATTATTGAGTAAAATGTCACTAAACAAAACACCAAATAAATTAATAGTTTGGTTATCTAACAGGTAATATTTATTCACTTTAATTTTTTCTCTTTATTTATGAATGCACTGACAAGTGATCCCACTACTATAACTAAAGGTACAGCTGACCAAGAACAAGGTGACCAAAGCTGATATTTATGGGCCTGCAATTGAAAATGGTTCTAGCTCCATAATCTGGGATTTTCATGTTTCGGATTTCTTTGGATAGGATAATCCTGGTGCATGAGGAACAAGCTATGAGAGTGAAGCCCATCACTCCTTCCAGTACCAGTGACTGTTTTACATCACACCTTCTGTAAAATAGGTGGTGCTTCCTTGTGTGATATTGTAGAATTTGACCCCTTCTGTAAAACAACAGGTGGCAGAACTTTGTGTTGTATTGCAGAATGTGACCCCTTCTGTAAAACAGGTGATGCTTCCTTGTCTAGTACTGCAGAATGTGACCCCTTCTTCAGTAAAAGAGCAGGTGGTAGAACCTTGTGTGATATTATAGAATGTGACCCCTATTTCTGTAAACCAACGGTTGGTAGAACCTTGTGTGGTATTGCAGAATATGACCCCTTCTTCTGTAAAACAGGTGGGACAACCTCGTGTGGTACTACAGAATATGATCCCTTCTTCTGTAAAAACAACAGGTGGTAAAACCTTGTGTTGTATTGCAGAATGTGACCCCTTCTGTAAAACAGGTGGCAGAACCTTGTGTTGTACTGCAGAATGTGACCCTTTCTGTAAAAACAATAGGTGGTGCTTCCTTGTGTGGTACTGTAGAATGTGACCCTTTCTTCTGGAAAACAAGGTGGTACAAACCTTGTATGGTATTGCAGAATGTGACCTCTTCTGGAAAACAGCAGGTGGTGGTACCTTGTGTGGTACTGCAGAATGTGACTCCTTCTGTAAAACAACAGGTGATACGACCTTGTGTGGTACTGCAAAATGTGGTCTACTGCATGCAGTGCTGCTTTGTGTGCTCATACTTTACTGCTGAGTTGCCTGCTGTATTCACAGCATTGTTATCAACTGCTGACCCAAACAATTATTTACTGCACCACCTATTACACTTCAGATGTAGACCACCATCCATTACTTGTTTGGAGTGATCCCTCATAAAAATGGAATGAACCTTCCCTTCTTTATTAAAAAAAAATAATCTTTTAAGCATGGAACACATTTCTGCAGCAGATTGTTGTAAAGTACTCTCCTACCAATATCACATTTTGCAGCTTCTGAAGCAAATCGTAGATGCTTTTGTGTGGTTTATAATTTTGATAATAGGACCATTTATTTTTTTTTAGTGACAACCCACCATATGTAATCAGCTGCTGTATCAAAACACCAACACTTATAACAGTACAGGGGTCTCCTGTTATTAAACTAACAGCAGCACAAGAGATCGGTAGTCCCTATAAAAACATACTATCAAACAGATGTTGCTAGTGAACTAATGTTGCTTGATATTTACTATATTAGATACTGCATTACTAGAAGCAGGACAAACAAATGACATTACTTTTGAAGAACTAAACTGGTTTTTGATTATACAGAAAGAATAGTTGTATAAAATCTTATAACCATAGATGTCCTTCTCTTCTATGTTGCAGTAGTCTTCACGTATAGGTTGTATTTCACCCAGCAACCTGATGTCTGGCCAGTATACAAATGTTTCATGTCACTGCCAGTACGTGGGACATCGTACGTAAAGTGAGGGAACATCAGCCATAAAAGGGACATCCGCACATACAATCCTCAGAAAGGTAGCCCCATGAGGAAACTAGAAAACACCCAAAGGCCAGTCATCCAAGAAACGAACAAGATGTAGGAGGAATGTGAGTGGGATAGAATACTGCAACATAGAAGAGAAGGACATCTATGGTTATGGTAATGTTTTTCACAACTATTATATGTCCTTCTATTCAATGTTGCAGTATTCTTCACAAATGGGTGAGTGCAAAAGCTGGAAAAGGACTCAGGGAGGATGAATAATAGAAAAATTAGGAGGACTCATTTTCCAGAAAACCATGCAAGATTGCTCTGACAAAACTTGCCCTGGCCCTGGAAATATTATCTAGCTTGTAATATTTAGCGAATGTATGAACTGATGTTCAAGTGGCAGCTTTCAGAATAGGTTGCGTGTCCAGAGCCTTGAAGAAAGGATGAGGATGCACCTTTTCCACTGAAGTGGGCTTTCACAGAAGAAGATAAGGATTTCCATGAAGTTGATAATGTACAATGGCCTTAGAAATCCAAGAAGAGATAGTTTTCTTAGAAACAGGCAACCCCAGAGCCCTTGGATGAAAGGACACACGAAGTCTGTCAGATTTTCTAATAGACTATGTTTTGTCTAGATAAAGTCTAAGCTGTCTATGCACATCAAGGGAATGCAAAATCCTCTCACTAGGAGATTGCGGAGATGGGAAAAAAGTAGGCAACTAAACAGTCTGATTTAAAGAGAGGTCATTAACTACTTTAGGCAAAAAAAGGATTAGTTCTCAAAGAACCCCTATCCTTATGGAAACTAGGAATGGTGATGAAGCCATTAATGCCTGGATCTCAGAAACCCTGCTGGCAGAGGTAATGGCTACCAGAAGCACTGTTTTCAAAGTACAAATTTAAGAGAAGCTGTAACATCTAGTTCAAAGGTGACCTGAATCAACTTCTCTAAGACAAAATTAAGATTCCAAGGAGACAGAACTGGTTTCCTCTAAGGATTCATGTGCAGGACACCTTCCAAAAAAAGTTTAACCTCCAACCTAGAAGCCAGTGGAGGGGTTTATCTGCAGGCAAGCAGATAAAGCAGAGCAGTGGACCTTAGTAGAAGAATAACAGAGACAACTGTTAAGCAACTCACACGGATAAGATAATACCAAAGGAATATCCATCCTAAGAGGGTCATTTTTCACTTTTTGGCACCAAATAGAAAATCTTGTCGACTTGAAAATGTACGATTTCCTTGTATTGTGTTTCCTGGCCTCCTGCAAAACCCAAAGCATGTCCATAGAGAAAAGATGCCTAAAAGGAATCAGAAGTAGATCAAGTCAAGTGAAGAGTTAACAAGTGTGGATGAATCAGCAACCCCTTGGCTGAGTGAATAAGTCCATCCGGTGAGGCAACTTGTAGTGATGGCCCTTAGCTAATTGCAGAAGAGGGAACCAATGCTGTCTTGGCCAATAGAGGGTCACTAACAAGATTTCTGTTTTCTCCTGCTGAATTTTCAACAGGACTTTCTGAATCATAGGGAAGGGGGGGGATGCATAAAGAAACATCCCTTTCCATGAGAAAGCGAGGGCGTCCACCTTCCTGCCTGAGGGTGAGGAAACCTGGCACAGAAAAAAATAAGTTGTCTGTTCTGGGGGAGGCAAATAAATCTATCTCAGGAGTACCCCACTGGTGAACTACGTCCAGGAACACATCCCTGTGAAGCATCCACTCATGGAATGCTGTCATGGACCTCCTCAATGCATCTGCCACCAGATTCTCTACATAGAGAAGGTACACAGCCTGCAGTATGACTTTGTACTGAATAGCCATCTCCCATGCTTTGATTACCAGGCAACAAAGAAGATAAGATTTTGTACCTCCTTGCAAGGGCACTTGCAGGCAGGTGCAAGGGGGGTGCACTTGCACCCCCCTGGAACCGGCTGACCAGGAGATTAATTTTCTTTTAATTAAAACAAAAAAAAAAATATATATATATATATATATATATATATATATATATATATATATATATATATATATTTTTTTTTTTAATAGTTTTTTTTAAGGGAGTTCTTCTTTAAGAAAGTGCTTTGCGTCCAGTCACACAGATGGAACAGGTGTTTGCGACCTGTTTTCATCTTCTCCATCTGTGTGACTGATGATTTACGTTTTCATCTTCCGCGCCTGTGTGGAATTTGAATTCCAGATGATGTTTGGACTACAGATGAATGTACAAGTGTAAGGTAGGTGTGTGCATGTGTGTTTTTAAGTATTTAAGAGGTGTGTGTGTGTGTGTGTGTGTGTGTGTGTGTGTGTGTGTGTGTGTGTGTGTGTGTGTGTGTGTGTGTGTATGTGTATGTGCATGCGTGTGCATGTGTGTGTGTAATAAATAGGTAGGTAGGGGTGTGTGGATGTAAGAAGTAGATAGGTTGGGGTGTATGCATGTATGCAAAAAGTAGGTAGGTAAAGGTGTGTGTGTGTGTGTGTGTGTGTGTGTAAGTAGTAGACAGGTCTCCGTGTGCGAGTATGTAAGAGGGAGGTAGGGGTGGTGTGCGTGTGTGCGCAAGTAAGAGGGAGGTAGGAGTGAGAGTAAGGGGAGTGGTTCATACTTCACATTCCCTTGCAATTATCCTGTTGTTCAGCTTGCCACACATTCCCTATTGAAATATAGCAGCTTACTATTTTTTTTAATGTAACATAGGCAATTTATTCTTCAAGGGTGGGGGGCACTGAATTTATAGAGGAAACACTGAATTATAAAGTTGTTTTTTAGTAACAACCTCTTTATTAGTTTCAATCTCTTTATTCAGATGACTTTTACTTCTGCAGAGATTGTGCATATTGACTGATATTGGTGGATTGTAATGACAGAAGTTTGAGTGGCTTTTTATGGTTGAAATGTTCTCAATTGGGCAGTTTTTCATTATTGGTTCATATGTTTTGTTTCATTACTTACTGGCAAAATGATCAAAATTATAAATTTAACATACACTATCAAGTGGTGCTGCAATATACAAGGGATATAATTCAATTATTATATATTATAATTGATTCACCTTTCTGGCTGTATTAAAGAACTTTTGCATGGTCCTAAAAATGTGTGCAAGAGGCTTATGATTTGAAAACAGCCCAAAGGTAAACCTAATCTGCCACTGGCCAGATGCATTTTCTTTGAATGTGGGTTTCAATGCTGCTTCAGTGAATGTGAGTTTCAAAGGCAGAGAAGTTTTAATGCCAAGTCTGTTTTCATTGTAAGACTATTGCTTTGTTTAGCAAATGTCTATCAGTGCTTGTACAATAAAATTTGAAATACAATTTGCAAATTAAATCCAAATATCTGTAATCACTATAGAAGTATAAAGCATAAAACAGTATGCACACAGGGTTTTGAGCAGTGTTTATGGCAACTGGTGAGAAATAGCGAGGTAATGGGACACGAATGGCTGCATGTGTATGTGGAGGGGCTAGCAGGCTGAGTTGGGGGGGTCTGGGTTTGCACCCCCCCCTGCACAAAATCATGCGGGTCCCTTGCCTCATTGCTTGTTTATGTACCAAAGGACTGTAAGTATTGTCAGTGAGAATCTTGACAGAGCCTGGTCGAAACAGAGGATGCAATGCTTGTAAGGCTAGAATCCAGGCCCTCATTTCCCTGACATTTATGTGCTCTTTTCTCTGAGAAGGAGACTATAGTAGAAAAAACAAACACCAAAGGCTGGATTAGTAGAAACAAAACACCAAAGGCACGCTGGTAGGTAAAATCCAAAGGTTTAGTCATGCTCCATTCCTGATACCTCGGCTATGTGACTTCAAGGGAATGACTAATACATAAATTCAATCATCGTATATCATCTTATACAGTGAGCATAATTGCCTTTCAATTAATCAAATGCAAAGAGAATGCTTAACCCTTTCCAACCATACAAATCAGTGCTACTGAATAGAAATTCTTACAAAATGAAGGTACTGCAATGGGGGCATCATTTGCCCCTGCATATGCCATCATTTTCATGAGCCATTTTGAAAATGTATTCATCTATAATACTGAATTCTATTCAAAACATGTGGTTGTTTAGAAAAGGCTCATTGATGATTTGATTTTCAGTTGCAAGGGTGATATGGTTAATTTTCATAATTTCATGGGGGTTCATTATATGAACAGCTTCAGCTTACAGTTTACCCATAAAACTGATTTAGAAAAAAATACAATTTCTGGATTTGGAATTTTTCATATCTAACAGTTGGACAGTACATTTTAGGCCTTTCAGTAAGGAAACAGCTGTCAATAATTATTTTGGCAGCTAATAGCATGCATCCCCTACATTTGATAGCTTCCTTACTGCATGGGGGGTATAGACACATTTATACCAATACTTGTGATAAATCTACTTTAGATCATGAATTTTTGAAGGTTAGACATAAGCTTAGTAGCAGGGGATACCCTGAAAATATCATGGATACGGCTGTATCTGGAGCTAGGCGATGTGGAAAAGTTTCACACATCTATCACTATGGTACGCAGGGTATTATTGACGGGGAGATACATGATGCTGAATATATAACCAGTGGGGAAGCAGGTTAGTTTTTGTTTCCAAATATTCCCCTCTTTCAGATATGCTGAGGAGTGTGATTAATAGATTTTTTTTGCTGCATCCACCATCCTAGTTCTGTCTTTAAGCAAGGAAGAAGGGGAATGGTAGTATCCAAGGGATGTGCATGCTGAGACCAAATTGTTTTCAGAAAACACTGGAACTTCCTCATATGAAGTTTTGCAAATGGCACCATGGGAATTGTGGAGGCCATGACCCAAGAAGTCAGAAGAACTACCTGGCAGTGATGGATAAAAAGAGTTAGAAGAGATTCCATGAAAGCTATGAGAGACTGAGCTTTCTCTGAAGGAAGAAACACCAACATCAAATCTGACCTGAACCTGCATCCCAGAAAAATGAGATCCTGACTGGGAGAAAGAGAAGATAATTTTGAAACTTATCATGAAACCCAAGCCTTGAAGAAAGGGAACAGCACAATTTAGATGTTGAGTAAGAAGAGCTGGACTGCTGGCCAGAAACAGCAGGTCATTCAGGTAAGGGTAAACTTGAAGGCCTTTCAGTCTTAAGAAGGCAATGGCCAGACACTTTGTGAAAACCCTGGGGGCAGTGGAAAGACCAAAAGGCAAGGCAGAGAACTGAAAGTGCCAAGAACCCACTGAGAAATGTAAGCATTTCCTGAAGAGAGGGTGAATTGGGATTTGCAGGTAAACATCCTTGAGATCCAGTGAGACTAAGAAGGCTTGAAGAGGCACTGGGGAGAAGAGACTGAAGAGATAGCATTCTGAAGAAGGGCACCACCAGGAAGGTATTTAACCTTGAAAGGTCCAAAATGGGTCACCAAGGACCCTTTTTTCTTGGAATCAGGAACATCCTGGAATAAAATCCCCTTCCTTGCTGATTTGAAGGAACTGGTTGAATCAGGAACATCCTGGAATAAAATCCCCTTCCTTGCTGATTTGAAGGAACTGGTTGAATGGTGCCTTAAAGAGTGGTGAGATAGAAGCTGAGGAAACAGATGAAGTTGGTCTGAGGGATGTTGAGGAATCCCCTGAAAAGGGGGAATAGACTTCCAAGTCAGGAAATAGCCATTTTGAATAATGAAAATCACCCAAGAATCCTGAGTGATCTCCTCCCAGGCTGAAAGAGGAAGATGGAGAGAAACGGGAGTATGACATGTAAGCTTGTGATGATTGTCACAGAGATCCTGACCTGGACTGAAAGGGCTGTTGTGGAGATGGGGTAGAAGGAACAGCTTTAGATTGTGGTGTTTTTTTAGCAGCTTTCCTTGGCCTAGAACCTGAGGGTATTTGAGAGGCAGACCTAGAAGGTTTTCTAATGAAAGGAGTATTGTCCAGAAAGTTTCTATGAAATTTAGACACTGGATAAACTAACAAGTGTTTTAAACAGATCAGCAGTAGCCTTACCAAAAAGTGCAGAGTTATCCAGTGGGGCATCAAGCAATTTTGGCTGTATGTCATCTGGGAGAGCCTGTAGACACAGCCAAGAGTATCTGCTAAAAACACAAGCAGAAGCTGCAGATCTAGAGGAAACCTCAACCGCATCATAGCTGCATTTAATGGAGTGCCTAGTGACCTGTAAAGATGCAGCTATAAGAGAAAGAGTCAAAGACTTAGCCTAAGAAACAGGAAGCCTGGGCTGGAATAGCAGGGAAGGGCTCTTGAGAACCCAAGGTCAGGACAGGAGAAGAAGAGAAAGCGGGACTAACAATAGGAGATGCAGAAGCTTGAGGCATAAGGGTCATCAAGGCCTTAAGGCCCTATGAAAAAAATCTCCTAGTCCGACGTCAGGGTGGAAGGTACTACAGCATGTCTAGTCTTTTTTCTCTTTTTAGCTGTTTTTTCTAATGCAGAAAAAGAGGCAGATGTAAGCCTAATGGCTGGCAATTCTTGCTGTGAAAGAACTGGAGGAGCCCCAGAGTCCTCTGAGATAAGCATCTGTGGTTCCCCCAAATCATCTGAACCATGATGCCTGCAAAGCCTCAGACATGCTCAGTTCCACACCCCTGATGGTTTCCAATAAGGTTTCTGCTGGAGAACCAGATCCAACCTCTGACTGTACCTCTGGGTTTTCACTAACCTCAAGGGGTATGTCAGAGAGAGAAGGCACAGCCAAAGAGGATTCAGGTCTAGTCTTGCCTACCTTCCTCTTCACGGACAACTCTGAGGAAATCACAGAACCCTCCATAAATTCCCTAGCCAAACATTTTCACCTCTGATTCTCCAGATATAAACTAAGATAAACTAAGAGTGGACAAATGACTACATAAGGTTATAGGGACAAAGGCCTGACATGTAGAATAGGACCAATGGTCGTGGGTAGGCCCTAAACAAAACAAAGATCGTGGCTATCCTTATGTGGAATTTGCCTTCCACACCTACACTTACCCTTTCTGGATGACATTCACAAAGAGCAATGGCAGAAGCAAACAAAGAGATCCCCTATGGGGTACTTATCTGAAACAGAAGAAACACAGTTCCAAACGGCAGACCAAATGTCTGAGTCAACCTTTCCGAATGGTGGCAAAAAAGTTCTGAGGATTGTACTTGTGAATGTCCCTTTTATAGCTGACATTCCCTCAGCCTACATGCGATGTCCCTTATACAGGTAGTGACATGAAGCTTTTTGTATACTCTCTGGAAGTCAGGTCGTTGGGCGAAATACAACCCATATGTGAAGAATACTGCAACATTGAATAGAAGGTCATCATTTTGTTACTTTACACAAACTCTTAGCTGATATATCCTAAAGCAAAATTGTGATGGTGTCGCTATATAGACAAAATAGACAGGCAAGTGAAAGTAAAATCGATAAATGCAGCTGCTAGTGAAATGCAGATTTGCTTGGAAAGATGTTGCATGCTTGTTATAAAATAATACAGTGTTGACCTTCACAGCTGTCTCAGCTCCTTAATACCCCATTCTGAAATGATTTAGGGAGGCTGACCAGTCAACACCATTAAGACTTGATTAAAATAGCCCTATTTCAACTGTGTGACACAGAATGATAAAGTGCTCACTATTTCCAAAGCACAGACAGTGGCCTGGGTCCTGAAGGGGCTAAATGAGGATGTAAGAAGCTTAAACTGTTGACTTCTCTCTGGAAGAAGGATGAGGGGTGTGATGATAGGAGGTAATGCCAGCCATGCCAGGGGAAGTAGGGCAATAGACGTAGGACTTGTGCTAACACAGCTAGCTGGAAGTTTGTAAATAATTATATGCCGTTTGTATATAAAACTGATTTGTACAGATGCTTGTGCTGAAAATGTTATTTGTGAGGTTTGCCTGTGTTAAAATGTATCAACAGAGCACCCAGATGCAATGAAAAGAAGTGTACATGGATTACTGTAACTGAATTAAATGTATATGTTTTAATAGCAAGAGTTGGGACAGCAAAGGTTAACCAGTTAACATACTTTAAGAAAAATAAGCGAAATATAAATGAGCTGTTAAACCATTAAAACAGCACCACACAGTGCTGAACAGTCAGTAGGTCTGGGAAAGGCCATTGTTTAATAGCCTCTGTAAAGAAGAGGGGAAGTCTTGTAATTGTTTCATGGCTCCAGGGTACTGCCATAAACATTTAGATGTGTATCGTAGCTGTCTAAGCTAAATTCCTGTCTTAGCTTCAAAGGGGAATAGTGCGAGAACCTAGAGTCAGATGACCAGATGAGGTCATTCTGCAAGCCATCTTAGATGTATTTTACAGGGAGTGATCTCTGAGGACAGGGTATTCTGTTTTGGGAGACCAAACTAGAAAGACTCCTCACAAATGTCATTGTGCCTTGCTCTATCAAGTAAGTTATTAGATAAATAAAGAAAAACAATATCTAAACTAAGCTTCACTACATTCCTGACTAAATCTAGGAGAATTACTATTCCCTGAGTCTACCCATCAATGTTCTTTTCAATATTTCCTGTGATATGAATTTTGTGGTTTACTGTGAATATATATTTAGTATTTTCATGCTCTTTTATTGTTTATTATTAAAATATATTTAAAACTTTTATTGTGACTGGTCCTTGTAGAAAGTATTTAACCTTTGACAGTGCTTATATTTATTTGGTGACAATGTGTGGGCCACTCCAGAAGGCCTAACCATCTTGGTCAACTACTACTATTTGTATTAGTATTAATATTACACAGTATAATTGGACACCCCTTGTTAAGGGCCTTAGACTAGCTGATTGTGAAGTGTCTGGTGATGGTGATAACTACATTATACTCTGGGCAGAAGGGGCACAACAGGTAAATCTGTACCAGCCTTACCCAGGTGTGTGTGTGAGAGTGTGTGAGAGTGTGTGAGAGTGTGTGAGAGTGTGTGAGAGTGTGTGAGAGTGTGTAATTGAATCTCCCATATAATCATACGAGATTACTAGGCTATCGACCTGGAGGTCAATTTAAACCTAGCCATTTCAACCCAATGTAATACCGTAGAGGTACTAGTCAATACCCAATATTGCATTTAGTGATGACTGTCAATGTCCAGGAGGGTTGTGGGAGCTATCCCTAGTAAGAATTTTTGGTGCCTTATTCACTCACCCAGGTTCTTCTTGAACAGTGTCATAGAAGTGCTGTGTTTCACACGAACTGGTAGCCTGTTCCAAATATGTGGCAGTTGCAGGGAGAAAAATCTGTTCCTCCAGCATGTCCTATTTAAGTCACAGTCCATATTTAAGTCCTTGGAACAGGTGGGCCTAGACCTATTTGATTTACAGATATGCAGTAAGTTCATTAGGTTTGGGTCTTGGGTTGCTCTGTAGGCCAGGCATAAGTCTCCCTTAAGAAGTCTATATGATACAGAGTATAGAGAGAGGGATTTTAGTTGGCCCATATAAGGCACATGCTGGAGGCCTTTAATCTTTGCTAGAAACCTCTGAGGTCTCTCTAATTGCTGCAGGTGCTTAGTATGGTACATACTGAATGGGGTATTATACTCAATTATGGACTGGATAAGTGCCAAGTATAGGGAAGTTATAACATCTTTTGCTCTCAAGGCAATGCCTTTTCCTAATCAAGTGAGCTATGTGGAAAGCTTTCCTTACAATGGTAGACACGTGATGGTCAAAATCAACCTGTGATACCAGGTCCCTTACCACTTTGTGGGTATTTAGGGTATTGTTATTGATTAGATAGTGTGAAGGGACATTGTTTGTGGCAAAGGGAATGATGATGCATTTTTTTGCGTTCAGTTTGAGACCATAACTAATGCACCCATCACTGGCCTGTGTGAGACCATCCTGAAGTATATTGACATCATGTGGGGGTTCAATGATTGGAACCAGTTTGCAGTCATCTGCAAACGTGGTCAGCCACAATCCTTTAGTTTTGACCTGAACTTCTGAGAAGTATATACCAAACAGTACGGGGCCCAGCACTGACCCCTGTGGCACCCCACTGGTAACATGTCTGTTGGTTGATGTGGAGTCATCCATTTTGATAGTGTCCAGTTTGTGAGCCAGTTGGCAACCCATCTGACAATGAAGAGGTTTACATTCAGTTTGCCAAGTTCATCAGGAATGCCTGAATGTGGAATTGTCTTGAAAACCTTTGCCAAATCGAGGTACGCGGTGTGCACCGATTTACACTCATCAATGGCCTTGGTCACACTTTCAAAGAAATCGACCAGCAGGATCTTCCCTTCACAAAGCTGAATTGGGTAGGATCCAGGGTTTGGAGGTCACCTATGTCTTTATTTATGAGGTCCATAATGATACGTTCCATGGACTTACAGATGAGGCTGATCAGACTTATGGGTCTGTAATTCCCCAGGTCTGTTGCTAGGCCTCCTTTGTGGAGGGGAATAACTGTAGCTGTTCTTTCCACAGGAACAAAGCCCTTGGTTAGGCTATGACTGAAAAGGGTACTTAGTGATAATGCTAGTTAGCCTGCTTAGAAGACAGTCTGGGATGTCATCTGGTCCCATGGAGGATGTGTTCTTTGCCTTGGACAGTGCTTTGAGAACTTGCTCTTCAGATATGTAAGGCTGGGGGAGTTTGGGGAAGGGTTTGTTGTAAGTTAAGAGGGGAAAGGGAGTGAAATATTCACCAAATCTATCTGCTAGCAGGTTCACCATCTCTGTGTGGTCAGTGTCTGTGTGATACTGTTGGCCACCAGTTCTGCACATCCTTGGGTCCTACCCTTTAGATTATGTACATAGTTCTAAAAGGCCTTATGGTTATCCTTGGCAGTACTTGCTAGGTTTCTCTCAAAGGAGCTCTTGGAAGATTTGACAAGTTGTCTTATTTGCCTGTTAAGGTTGAGGAGGGTGCTTTTCCATTGTTGGGTCCTTGTCTTTGTCTTCTTGGACAGCAACGTTTTGCATTTATTGCAGAATTTGTTGATGCTGGAAGTCCACCATGGCAGCTTGATTTTACTTGGAGCTCTGACTTTGAGTCCATGGGGTACAGGCATGTTTATACACTTATGCAAGTAATTGTACAGGGCGTTGGTGTAAGGTTCAGCATAGTTACCACTTTCAGATTGGAGTGGCACTTGGAATTCATTTATACCTTCACCCTGGAGGGTATAGTATGCCTTGGTGAAGTTTAGTCTGATTTCACCCTTTGTGAGTTCTGGTGTTAGTGTCAGTTCAAAGGTGACCGATTTGTGGACAGTTTTAACTAATGAGGGTCCAACAGCTGCAGCAGTGCAACTGTTTGACATGTTGGTGAGGACCAGATCTAAAATGTTTGCTCCTCATGTCGGGGTATGGACAATTTTCTCCAGGGCATTTGACTTCACAAAGTCAAGGAACTTTTGTGCTAATGAGTTTGGGCTACAGTAGGTTTCCCAGTTAATGGTGGAATAATTGAAATCCCCCATAAACAGTGTGTTTGGTAAAATTTGGATGGTCTTCAGTGTGGGTAAGTAGGTTTCATGGGTGTCATGACCCATGGAGAAGGATCTATAACTGCCTAGGACTTGAATGGTGGTTTTGCCCACTGTAACCTGGACCTGGAGTAACTCCATGTAGTTGTCCAGTCTAACTAGATGCAAGGTGAATTTATCTCTAATATTGATTGAAACACTGCCTCCTTTGGTTTTCACAAGTTCATTTTGCAGTCTAAAGGTGTGGAAGGCACTGGAACCTTGCAGGGCTAGGGTACTCTCTGAGGCAATAAACCAGGTTTCTGTGACTGCACAGACATCTACATCTTCTAGTGATAGAAATGCTTCAGGATGGGCAGTTTTTGGTTTAAGCTCTTAGCATTTAGCAGTGTGACCCTTATTTTGTTCTGGATGGTTAATTTCATATTGGTAATGTTGTTTTTGAGGCCTTGCCTAAAAATGTCACTATGGGAGAGGCAAGAGCTTTTGCCAACAGTGGAAAGCCTAGGGGTGCCAGGTGCAAACTGTCTCTGGCAAAGCAGTGAATTTTGTCAACCATGGCTTCCCAGGCAGACAGGAACTTGGAATGACACCAAAAACTAAGCTAATTACAGAAATCAGTCATTTTTTGTTTATATTGTGGTATCAACCTAAGTGAGGGTAGAATGCTGCTCAAGACTAGGGACATACCTGCCTGGGACACATTCATAGCTCAACCACGTCTCTCTTCATATAGTCCATCTCAGGTCATTCACACCAACATGAACTTTGGCAGAGTCATAATGGTACTTGTTGCTGACAGACCTGAGTGCATGCGCGATTTGGTGAATCCTGGCACCAGACAAGCAGCTGACTGTGATTTCTCCTTGTCCAGCCTAGTGGATGGGACATCCCGTGCCTCACCACTGAGTCTCCAATGACAAGAAAACTTGTTTTTTGAGTGTTACACCTCACGGGCTTGGTGGGTGAGACACTGGTGTTGCTATGTGTCATGGATGCTGTGGAGACAGTCTTAGCTGTAACAGACTTGTGTTTTGGAGTTCTCTGGTGTTTTGGTAAGTTTTTTGAGAGAACCTCCACATATGCAGACTTGTATTTGATGCGTACTGTGTGAATATGTAGTGTGTGTGTGTGTGTGTGTGTGTGTGTGTGTGTGTGTGTGTGTGTGTGTGTGTGTGTGTGTGTGTGTGTGTGTGTGTGTGTGTGTGTGTGTGTGTGTGTGTGAATATGTAGTGTGTGTATGTGCGAATATGTAGTGTGTGTGTGCGTGTGTGAATATGTAGTGTGTGTGTGCGTGTGTGAATATGTAGTGTGTGTGTGCGTGTGTGTGAAAATATGTAGTGTGCGTGTGTGTGTGTGAATATGTAGTGTGCGTGTGTGTGCGTGAATATGTAGTGTGCGTGTGTGTGTGTGAATATGTAGTGTGCGTGTGTGAATATGTAGTGTGCGTGTGTGTAAATATGTAGTGTGTGTGTGTGTGTGAATATGTAGTGTGTGTGTGCGAATATGTAGTTGTGTGTGTGTGTGTGTGTGTGTGTGTGTGTGTGCATGTGCGTGTGAATATGTAGTATGTGCGTGTGAATATGTAGTATGTGTGTGCGAATATGTAGTGTGTGTGTGTGTGTGTGTGTGTGTGTGTGTGTGTGTGTGTGTGTGTGTGTGTGTGTGTGTGTGTGTGTGTGTGAATATGTAGTGTATGTGTGTGTGTGTGTGTGTGTGTGTGTGTGTGTGTGTGTGTGTGTGTGTGTGTGTGTGTCAGCTACCTGGGGCAGGGACAAGAAGCACTGGGTTTACAGAGAGGGTGCTGGAGGACTTGGCTTGGATACTCAGCTGAGGACCTAACCCTACAGTTGTACTAGTGGGGAGTCTTATTGGGAACCTGGAGGGAGACAGATGTACAAAAATCCAAACTCTGGGCTGAATGTGTTCCCTGTGTGCTCTTAAGGGAACTTGTGCTTGATGAAGAGAGGTCTGCATCTGGAAATACTGAGTATATCCATTTGTATTCTAAGTGCATGTCCCTCTCCAGTGTCAGTAGGGAATATTCAGGATTCTTGATTACTGGGCCAGCATGGGGACGTCACATATTGGTTGGCAGTTGTGGGACCATCACTCCTCACATATTGGTTGACAATGGTGGGGCCATCACTCATCACTGGGGGATGTATACTCCCTGCAGCAAAAAAAAGTCTGAGCCCCATTTCAGACCTGGACTTATGCAAGATGGTTACCTCTAAGGATATGGGGTCAGGACAAGGATGTGTCATCGTATAAGGGGGCATATGCCCCCTCTCAGTCCCAAGCATCTCCCTTGAGGGCAAATTCTAAGCATACTGTGGAGTTTCTGGGATATACTAATAATCTCCATCAAGTCAAAAGCATACCAGCCCAGTTCTGACATTACCTGCCTCACCAGTGTGGTGACCCATCCACACATCTGTGAAGCTATTGCTCTGTTTTATAGACAACAGTCTCACAGTATGGATGCACTACATATTAAAACACTATTCAAGCAGCCAAGGATGTTTAAGCATTAGGAAATAACTAATAAACCTGAAGCCAATGGCAACAAGGATGATTTTTTTTTATTTAATATATTTCCTGTAGCTACAGTGGTGGAGTCTAACCTGATCAGATCAGTAAACAATTTGCACATTTAGTGTTCCAGTACTTGTGTATGACTACTACCTAGATATATAACTATATCTCAGTTACTGGGTGATGGATGGGTGTACTTTGGGTGGGATTCTTAAAGGCGGGCTACAGAAGGATAGTGTCAGGATCAGCAGTACCACAACGTTTATAGAGATAAATAGGTAGGCTGTAGGAGGTGGCAAGAAAGCATTAAGGTGAGGTGGTATAGCACTGGGTTTCAAGTGAGGTACCCCAATCTAGCCTTTGCAGTATAAAAGTGTGATTTCTTTTTAATAAAATCATTGTGCACCTCTGTAGTTTAAGGATGAGGCAATCTATGTAACTAGCAGTGTACCACTCATTACATAGGCTCTAAGCTGATGGTGTAGAATCCAAGTGCATCACTGAACCTTGGTAATAAGGTCAGAATGGTTGGCCAAAATATTCCTGTTGTTGAAGAGGTGCATATGGAATAAATGGTTACAGTTACCATGAGGAGATTTGCCAGCATAGTGGACTGCCCTGGGTACGGACTAAGATTGGGCATGACAGACCAGGACCTCAGACAGCTGACTGGCTACAAAGGATGTCATGTACAGAAACCTAACCAGTGATATGCAGGGAGTGGGCTACAAACACAGGAAGCAGACTGCTGAGCAGTGTGTGTGAAAATCAGGCACAGGACACTGGCAGCTAACATTTCAGAAGGGAGACTGCAGACACAGGACTTCAAGTCATTGACAGGTGGGGTGAATGACCTGCAAAAGGTGGGGTCAATAACTTCTATCACTGACCTCTAGAAGAGAAGGGCAGTGACACAGACAACTCATTGTCTAGTTGTAGGCAGATGTGGCTGAGTCATGTTATTATGGTGGGGATAGGAAGATTTTAAGGGACAGAATCACCAATGGACGAGAAAGAAAGACCACCAATTGCTAACAGATTCAATAGATGGTGACCAAGGACCAGTTTTTCTGGTCGTCCATGGGTAGCTTTGGTAAGATTTGAAATACTTTGTGCAAGCAGGATGCAAGCCATGTTCATGCAACATTAGGTTATCATGCAATACAGTTTGTGTCACTGATGCAATTTGGTGGTGGGGTAGCATACAATGAGAAGAAATATATATATATATATATATATATATATATATATATATATATATATATATATATATATACATATTATATATATAATATGGATTCACTTTATAATCCCAAAATCCTGAAATACCGAATCTCAGAATTTCAAGACCATAAAGCCGAAATCTCTAAATACCGAAATCCCAAAAGCGCGAATTTTAAAATCGCGAATCCTACACTAACCAGACACCACACAATTACACAAACACAAATCTTCCCCCCACACACAAATACACAAACTAACACTACATATGAGCAGGGGGGCAAGCCCCCCTGCACCCTCCATGTGGGATGCTGTGCCCCCCCACACCCCCCCTACTTAGATATACTAACTCCAAGGTCACACTACACAGATAAACACACAAAACCACCACACACCTATATTCCCCTTGCACACACACATCACAGTCACGACACACACTAAAGCCCCTAACCAACAACCTTAAACATACATACTTACCTGAACTTCCACCTATCCATTCAAACACCGCAACACCAGAAGCGCTACTTCAACATCTCCGAACGTCAGGACTTTGAAATTCACGCTTCTGGGGTATATATATATATATATATATATATATATATATATATATATATATATATATATATATATCAACGACAAACTGAAAAATGGGAAAACAACCAACAAAAACAAGATCCAAGGTTTCAGCTGTAAGCAGTCCACCAAGTAACCAAACAACAAAGCAGTAAAACTTGAACGCAGGTTTATTTTAAGATAAAAAGCGTTTTCGCTGCTAACAGAGTAAAGCAGCTTCTTCAGAAAACCACATAAGAATAAAAGCGCCAAAAAGGACATTTTAAACAACCTAAAGGAAATGTGTCAAAAGACATCACTTCCTGGTAAAGCGCTGAGAAAAAAAACAATCAAATACATATGCAAACAGAGTATAAATAAGCAACAACATATCTTGTTTAAATAAAATATAAAACAATAAGTAAAATTCCTAACCAAATAAATCCAAACGTAAAATCAACATCAATCCATAACTAAAACTAAAAGATGCAGTAATATCTTGCCTTAAAAGAGGACAATATTAATATTAATATATGAGAATATAACCTATATAAATATACCTAACTTTAATAAAATACCAAATTTACCTCAAATAACTTCTCATTTTGAGAACTGCTGAAATAATGCAGTTCTCATTTAAACCAGGGTTATTGAAGGCATCAAGTTTTATTTGCCATTCAAGTTTGCGTAATTCCAACATGAGTGAAAATGGGCTTCCTCTAATACTAGTAGGGAGGTGGTCTATACCCATAAATAAAAACTTATGATTTGGGTGACTGAGAATATGCTTAGCAAGGGCGTTTTCCAATTTGTTATTCCTAATGGCGTAAATATGCTGATATATACGCTGGCGAAACTTCCGATCCGTCTTGCCGATGTAGAATGCTGGACAGCATTCACAAAAGGCTACATAAATGACGGATCTAGTATCACAGTTAATTTTGTGATTAATGAAATATCTTCTCTCCTTAACATGAGAAGATTGGCCAACTTTTATGAAATTACATCAATTACAAGCCCCACATATTAAAGACACTTTACATCTACGAAATTGGTCAACAGTCGGTTTACTTTGTAACAATTCTTTCAAGTTTTTACCTTTTCTAAAAACTACCCGTGGGAATGACCCCAATTTTTCGAAAAGGAATAAATCGTTACTGATGAAGTGCCAGTTTTTGGAAATGACATCACATATATATCTAGAATCACTACTATAAGTAGTGATAAAACAAGTAGGAAACTTAACTTTATTATGTAAATAACACAACAAAGCACAGCCAGCCGACAGAGCTCAGAAACAGCGTGTGGATAAAATAATGGTAACTCAAAAATGCACAAAACACGCTGATTCCTAATGGCCCCAGTTCAAAAGCAAGTTCACAGAAACAAAGAATAAAGGCAGTAGATGTCCAAATAATCCAATTGAACAGTAATTCTTGGTAAAAACAGGTTTATTCAGTCGACACCAGTAAGCGCTTTCACCCTAAGGCTTCATCAGACTTTTACAGTTTTCATGAATTGTCTGTTTATACATGTTTTAAATCATTGTTTTTGTTTGTATGAGAGGTGACTGTGTTTATATATGCACATATATTTATGTTTTTATGAAGCATGACTATTTGATGCTTTTTAAGTAATACATGTTGATGTTTTATGGCTAGTAGTGCTTTAAATAACTGTTTAGAATGCTAATTATACAACCAATGAGGTTGAAAGGAGGGCTATTTGAAGTTCATTGAATTTACAGCAAGTTGTAAAAGTCTGATGAAGCCTTAGGGTGAAAGCGCTTACTGGTGTCGACTGAATAAACCTGTTTTTACCAAGAATTACTGTTCAATTGGATTATTTGGACATCTACTGCCTTTATTCTTTGTTTCTGTGAACTTGCTTTTGAACTGGGGCCATTAGGAATCAGCGTGTTTTGTGCATTTTTGAGTAACTTTATTATGTGTCACTGTTGATGGTGGGTCAGAAGACGGAATTTCCTGTATAGAATCCGTTAATGATGTAGTACGAATATTGGAATTAATAATTTCTAAATTGTTTTTAAATTCATCTAGCAAAGGTTTATAAAAACCAGTGGAACGTTTAAACTCTATTTCTAAAATAGCTTCATCAATGAGGGTATCTGGGTAACCTCTATTGAGGAATTGACTTCTCAGGAAATGACATTCCTGTTGGAAAGATTAAATCGTTTTACACATCCGAACGGCTCTTACTAGCTGACCCTTCACTATTGCTCTCTTCTGTTTGAAGGGATGAGACCTAGTATAATAGAGCAAGGAATTACAATAGGTAGATTTACGGAAGACAGAAGATAAGTACTTCCCACTTATTGTATCCTTGATTAATTTCACATCCAGGTAGTTAATTACCTCAGTAGAGAAATGATAAGTGAATCTAAGAAAACTTGTTGTTTGATTCATGTACGATATTAAAGTTTCCGCTTCCAACGAGTCGCCATGGAATAAAATAAAGATATCATCTAAATAACGTGTGTACAAGCGAAGCTGGTTCTTAAATGATGGGTTAGTGAGAATGAATTTATTTTCCCAATAGGCCATAAAAAGGTTAGCGACGCTTGCACCACATGTAGAGCCCATGGCTACTCCTTGTTTTTGAAGATAGTATTGATTATTAAAAATGAAAAAGTTGGAACTCAGAACTATATCTAATAGTTCTGTAACTATCTCGATTTCATTTTCAATGGCATCAAGGTCGCGTAACATTAACTCTATCCATTCAATAGCTTCCTGATGTGGAATGGAAGTATATAAATCCACTACATCTATAGTAAGGAAATTGTTGGAATTATCAAATGTGATGTTATTAATGTTACTTAAAAACGACCAAGAATCTTTACACACAGCTGAAACATTCATAATATATTTAGTCAAAATATGGTCTATAAGGCTGGCACAAGGATGGGTCATAGACAATCTTCCATCTACCAGGGCTCTCATTGGAGGATTCCCAAGGTCCTTATGGATCTTGAGAATTCCAAACATGACAGGAACTTTAGGGAAAGAAATATCCAAGAAGTTATACAAATCAAGGTCGATCTTCCTTTCTTAGTGGACTGCTTACAGCTGAAACCTTGGATCTTGTTTTTGTTGGTTGTTTTCCCGTTTTTCAGTTTGTCATTTTTGTGATGGCTTCAGACTGTGCTAGCACCCCAAGTACACCTATTATTTTTGGAACTGACAACATTAGACCACCCTCTACGGACATTGATATGGGTGATCTTCTTCTTTCGCAAAGGATGGACTTATTACATTTGCGTATTGACGCTATTGAGAACAGGAACATTAACAGAGTTGAGTCAAACAATCCCCCCGAGGAGCGTCACAGTGGCAACAATTCAGCTTTGGCTACTACCTTCCCATCAACGTCTTCTAGTGGGAGTTCCATTCCTAATGCCCAACCTAACGCTCCAACTATGAATTCATCCAGGATAAATACTGATGCTTCACACCGTGACTCCAACACCGACCCGAGGCTTATTGGCGTTCCTACCATTTCCGAATGGATTAGTAACCTGGAAGCTTTTACTTTTTCTTGAGTCCCCAGTGCGGAACGACCGGCTACGGGTATGCACGATCAGGCTATTACAGTTAATACCATTATTGATAATTTAAAGAAACTGGACATTAAGCTTTTAAAGCTTAAGAAGTTACAATTAGAAGTTTCTTATTTTCAACAATGCCTTAATGAATGCATCGTTCCTAAGGGCTTGCGGAGTGCCTTTGCACCCTCAAGTCTTATACAAGATTCTGTGTTTTTTACAGACCTTATGGCCTTGTTTGAGTGACAAGGTTCACAACTGCTTGAATTACTAATTAAACATTATTCTCTAAATATTACTAAGGTCACAGAAGAAATTAACTGTTTGGATGACATAATTAAACTTGATGCTGACTTTTTAAGATATAAGTTTGACTATAATCGAATTTTTAACAGCATTGATGGGCTAATGGTCAAACTTAAGCAAAACAAAACAAAAAAGCTATTAAGAGACAGAACTGCCTATCAACAGCACCAAGCTTATCCTAAATTACAAAAACCTGTTACACGTGAGACCTCGTCTGGACTGGATAGTTTAGATACATTTGGTACTGGTGAGCTTGATCCACCTATTGTCCCCATTGATAATCATGAAGGGGAAATTCCTTCTAATAATGAAGGGGTGAGACGTAGTAACAGGATAAAAGGGAATAATGCCAACAGAAGCAGAAATGGTAATAATTCTGATTACCAAAGGAATAGTAATAATCAGAATAATAATTTTTTAGGCCAATTACCCCCACGCACTTATCAGACCAGGAACAAGGTTCGCAACAACTGAATTCCTCATTTTTAACTGATGAGAATGCTTTGACTGATACCACTTGTGACACCCAGAATACTTCTCATGAATTTCCTATTATTCAGACGAACCTAAAAGGCGATTTTAAAATTTATAATTTCTCAAGTGAGTTTTTACAACCCGAACTCATTGAATTATTGTCTTGAGGGAACACCTTTATTCCTAGCGTTCATTTTGATTTAACTAAAACCATTATTGACCTGAAATGTTACGTTAGGAAATTAAATTTAGACTTGATATACAGTAATGATACCCATGTTGTTAGGTCTGTTTTAAGACTACCTAGTACTTATAATCCACCATTACATGTTGGATTACGTATCTTTGAAACTGTATGTGAGGTTGATTTTAGACACATCAAGAATTACCTTGTGTCTAACATGTCTTCCTCTAACTCGAATGTCACTAAAGAACAAAGGAGAGCTTTATTAGATCTTAATCTATTACCAGTTCAAGTTGTTAAGCCAGATAAGGGAGGAGGGCTTGTTATCTTAGATAACAATATGTATATTGATAAAATGTTAGCAGTATTAGATTCACCAGCTTACAGCCCGTCCTCTCTTAATGAAATGAACATGACTTCTAAAAGAATTAGAGGGTACTTGAGAGATATGTTCCTTGCTGGGAAGATCGACCTTGATTTGTATAACTTCTTGGATATTTCTTTCCCTAAAGTTCCTGTCATGTTTGGAATTCCCAAGATCCATAAGGACCTTGGGAATCCTCCAATGAGAGCCCTGGTAAATGGAAGATTGTCTATGACCCATCCTTGTGCCAGCCTTATAGACCATATTTTGACTAAATATATTATGAATGTTTCAGCTGTGTGTAAAGATTCTTGGTCGTTTTTAAGTAACATTAATAACATCACATTTGATAATTCCAACAATTTCCTTACTATAGATGTAGTGGATTTATATACTTCCATTCCACATCAGGAAGCTATTGAATGGATAGAGTTAAGGTTACGCGAACTGGATGCCATTGAAAATTAAATTGAGATAGTTATAGAACTATTAGATATAGTTCTGAGTTCCAACTTTTTCATTTTTAATAATCAATACTATCTTCAAAAACAAGGAGTAGCCATGGGCTCTCCGTGTGGTGCAAGCGTCGCTAACCTTTTCATGGCCTATTGGGAAAATAAATTCATTCTCACTAACCCATCATTTAAGAACCAGCTTCGCTTGTACACACGTTATTTAGATGATATCTTTATTTTATTCCATGGCGACTCGTTGGAAGCGGAAACTTTAATATCGTACATGAATCAAACAACAAGTTTTCTTAGATTCACTTATCATTTCTCTACTGAGGTAATTGACTACCTGGATGTGAAATTAATCAAGGATACAATAAGTGGGAAGTACTTATCTTCTGTTTTCCGTAAATCTACCTATTGTAATTCCTTGCTCCATTATACTAGCTCTCATCCCTTCAAACAGAAGAGAGCAATAGTGAAGGGTCAGCTAGTAAGAGCCGTTCGGATGTGTAATACGATTCAATCTTTCCAACAGGAATGTCATTTCCTGAGAAGTCAATTCCTCAATAGAGGATACCCAGATACCCTCATTGATGAAGCTATTTTAGAAATAGAGTTTAAACGTTCCACTGG